>NC_071120.1:26942500-27050000 GCF_024256425.1 Clarias gariepinus
CTTACTGTAAGTATTTCTTTGATGTATTTGTACTTTACTTGAGTATTTATTGTATGTAATTCTTTTTTTTTTTTTTTTACTTTTATTCCCTACATGAATGAATGGCGAATTGTCGATATTTTACGGAAGCATATATATAAAATAAACTGCATATATGGAATGAAACCTGAGATAGTTACATATACGCACTGAATGACGCTTAGATAGTATGCGCGATCGCTTGCGCCATCTGCTGAGAAAAATGAGAATCGCAGGTTGGAAAAGGCAGCAAACGGCATGACCGGCGCGCAGCTGTCAGCGATTTCACGTAAATAAGAGCAAAATTGCTTCATACTGGCTTTTACTGGTGCATTTTGAAAATGTAAGCATACAGGGTGATTAGGCTCACAGAACTAGGAAAAGTCATGAAAGGAGGGTCCTGGAATTTGATCGAGTGTGAAGTATTTTATTTTTCACCTCCTTGCGGTCAAATGACCGCTGCTCGGCGCTTCTAGTGTTAAACAGAGCTATAATTATAATGTTTCAGCACATCCTTTAAACTTATTGTATTCTCTATTCTTGCAGTTAATTGAATAAATTCAATAAACTTGTGTTATACAGGGTAGCGATGGTAGCGTCTAGTTAGCTCAGCTACAAAGTTTATAGAAGAGGCTAACAACGCTGCGCAAAAAATTGTTTAATTAATGTTAAATCTTGCCAAAGCATTCAAAATAAACAGCACTGATTTTAACTTGGTCACAGAGATATCCAGAAAAATCTTTATTGAGTTTCCTTGTTGAGTTCTCATACTTTTGTACTTAAAGTTTATTTTAGAGCCAATACTTATTACTTCCACTTGACTTAAAAGAAATAACTTATTCTATTTGTACTGGAATCAACTATTGAGCTTGTGTACTTTTTTTTTTTTTTTTTACCTCTGCCTGAATGTAGAAACCTTGCAATAATCTCTATTAGCACTATAGCGTCATGCTAAAGTACTGTAGCATGGGTACACGGGTCCCTTGAAATAAAAATCCTCTACAGTAGGAACATTACAGTGATTTTGAAATATTAAGCAACACACAACACAGTAAACTTTGACCCCCTACCCGAACGCCACCCATACCCCCCCCCCCCCCGCGTTACAAAATCTCCTGCAAAACTGTCTGCTGTTACATCACCTGTCTGAATACCAGCGTGCGCAATCCTGATATACGAAACTCCAAGTTCTGTTAACTAAACCCCAGGAGCTCCGATCTGTTCTGCCGTTTTGTTGGAGTTATTGCTGAGTTTGACTTTGTTAAAGCGTTCTCATTTATTTCTACACACTGTAGCGCTCGTGAGATTAATGTTCTGTTAGCAAATTTTATTGTAAGGTGTCACTTTCTATAACAGAAACACTTATCTATTTCCAGGATTGGCTGAATAGATATTACACAGTAATAATAATAATAATATTATTATTATTTTCTATAAATATATGCAATTATGCTATATTTAAATAGAAAACAGTGGAAATATTGTGTACTAGTATGATAACAACGGTGTGATGCACAAATGAAGCGGATGATGTGAGCATTTTTATTAAAGGGAGTGTGATCAGGAAGCCGATCCGGGGTCAAAGGGCGCGGTGTGAGAGCAGGATTTTCTTCTTCCCCCTCCTTCAGAATCAAAGTCAGTGTCAGAGCAGGCACGCAGCCCAAACATGAGACTGCTGACTGAGCAAAGTCATACAGAGGACCAAAACACACACACACACACACACACATTTATGCAAAACACAGCAAACACTACACTGCACCGCTTACACTTATTATAACACTCATTAAAACACACAACACAAAGATGAGGGATTGTTGACTCGTATATACACACACACACACACACACACACACACAGTACATTTGTATGTGTGTGTGTGTGTGTGTGTGTGTTGCAGTGTTTACACATGGTTGTGACTCATTTCCCTCTGTCATTATCTTCAGCTCAGTCTCCCACCCTAAACTTCCCTTCCACCACTACAAGACAGGAAACTGAATTACACGCTCTTCAATCCACCACCAACACACACACACACACACACCTACACACACACACTCCTACACGCACACACTGTACCAGGTACCAGTCCCTGTTCACCCCTAAGCCACGCCTCCCATCACAAGCCTGTATTAGGTTTCTGATCATTAGTCTTTAGATGTCCTTCAATAACCTGATAGAAGTCGCGTCTATACAGTATGAGATCCTCAGTGATCAGATTCCTTGGAGCTGCATCACTACAGGATTCAATCAGCCAATCATGTAGCAGGATTGGCCAAAATCATATAGGTCATATGCTAGACATAAAGTCACAGACGCCCCCCCCCCTTCACCCCTCACCCCCCCCTTCACCCCCCCTCCCATTCAAAAGAATTTTATTTTTTATATTTATACTTTTCATGAATGTCTATTATATGTGAAACGTGTTAATGTGTTGGGAAAAAACAAATAATCTTCTGTCCCGTTACAGATCATCAGTATCTAAGGACATCTAAAGACTATTTACGAAACCTCTTTAGTCCCATCGTGGTATCATCCATCAGTCCTGATTTACGTTTTGGGTGCCGATGGATGATTAGATGGTTACAGTGTGGTGTAACAACCTGGATTGCAGTTCACTTCAGCTTGTACTTTGGTTGCATCGTGGGATTTAAAAATAATAATTCTTCATGTTACCATGTACCTCATTAGTGCACCTTAGATTGTAAACAGTATATTTATTTCTTTTCTTTTTTTTTTAAATCTTTATCTTCCTCATTATAAATCTTACTATGTACAATTTCTTTTGGTATTAATAAAATACTTAATCCATATATCTATCTATCTATCTATGTTTGTTATTATCAGTCTAAATTATTTCATTGTCAAATATAGAACTTGGTTCAAAATCAAATTAGAGATTTTACTGGGGCACAGAACACCAACACACTCACGCCAGGAAAAGGACTTTACACTGCAAAAAAATCAATTATCTATAATTTCTTAAAATAAGTTTATAACAATCTAAATATAAGATTATTAATCTTATTTCTAGTTAAATGTTACCAAAATTGTAAAAGAAAATTTCTTCTTATTTTTAGTATTTCGGCTGCTCCGGTCAGGGGGTCGCCGCAGCGTACCATCACCGTGTCCACACACAATTGGACACAAGCTTTACCTGATGCTCTTCCTTACACAACCCTCAGATTTTTCCAACAGCGTAGGGTTAAGGGTCTTCTCCAAGGACCGAACAGCAGCAACCCACCAGCAGCGATACTTGAACCCAGATCCTCCGATCAACAACACAGAGCCTCAACCACTTGTCAAAAATGTCTTGTGTGTGTTAATAAAAATAAATTTATAAAACCAGCAAATTCATCTGTCAATAGAGCAATAAAAAAAAATTGGCAAAATTTTATCAGCAATAAGTGAAATAGAATATTAATCTTATATTAATCTTATATTATCTAAATCTATTATATTTAGTTTGTTGTAATCTTATTTTAATAAAGTGTAAATAAAATTGACTCTATGCCAGATTTTTCACTTGACATCACAAGATATATTTTTTTTTGCAGTGTTACGATCCCCGTCAGTGAGGAGCTTCAAGCCGAGTGTGTGACCAGACTCGGCCGTTCCAACCGTGGTGAGCAGAAAAGCATGTCGTTAAGTTAAGTTTGTTACATCATGCAGTCATGGGCAGAAATCTGCTGCTACATCACACACCAGAATTGACATTTATGTTCCTAATATAACGTGAGTGAGTGTAGAATCTGTTTTTAATCCATTTCACTGATTATTATTTACATACAGTATATTTGTGTGTTAAATGTCGAACTAGAACATGCGCTCGCGCTCTCTCTCTCTCTTTTAAGGGGCTGGTTCAGGGTGTAAAGGGGTGTGTGTGCGTGTGCGTGTGTGTGTTTTGAAGCCCCATGTCTGATGCGTTGTTTTGACACACTGTGTACGTGTGCGTGTGTGTGAGATGAAACACATCACGGAGACGCTCCAGCCTTTCCACCACACCAACAGTCCGCGTGTGTAATTAGTGTGATTTGCAGTGTGTGCGGCTGTCAGGACAGCGAGGAATCAAACAGCTTATAAATAATTCTGCTGGAATAAACTGTTTTTAAAAGCCTTTAATTGTTGTCTTCATGAAAAAAAGATGAGTTATGATGAGACATAAGCTGCTTATTAACATGAGGGGAAAATAAGAGGACCTGGTCCGGGTAAGGGGAGGCTGCGTCGAGCCGGAGGAGCTGCACAATTTGCTTGGTAGACATTTTGACAATATTGTCGTGTAAACATAAACACAGGAAAATATTATTTTTGACTGTGGCATTTTATTAAATATATGGATTATTGAGAAATGCTATGCTATTCACAGTATTTCCATGCTGTAAGGTATGGATCTAATACAATATTTAGCTATACGTCCGCAGAAAGGTGCATGTGTTCTGTTTGTTTTTTGTTTGTTTTGTTTTTTGATCGTTTGTCCCGTGTGCTGTTGTGCTCTGTTTCTTTTCTCCGTGGTTTAAAGATCAATAGCGTAATCTTCTGCATGTGATTGATCACAGATCGGACTGAACACAGCCTCTCTGCAGGATACCAGGTCAAACTCTGATCAATCAGACCACCGAGAGTCCAATTAGGAATGATCACAGAAAGAGAGAGAGAGAGAGAGAGAGAGAGAAAGATAGAGGGATAAAGAATCATTAGAAAGAGAATGAGAACAAGCAAGTTGAGAAAGATATAAAGATTAAGGGCTAGCCCGGTGTTTACATCGGGAACTTCTTTCCACCCTGCGTCTCACAAATCGCTCTACGTTGGTGGCTAATGGGACCGTTGCCATGGTTTCCATGATAGACTAGTGCACAGTAAGGCCACAATAATAACATAGAGAAAGTAGATCTTTGGCGAATCGTCCATAGGAGCGAGCTTTGACATTATATATATATACATATATATACACTTCATGAAAAGAAAAACTTGAGCATGAATATTTTATAGGAAATGTATTACTATATAACATAATACTATTATACATTATACTATTTTTCTTTTCCTGAAGTATGTACATATGGAACAGATATTCCATTGATTTAGTCAGATGTCTAGATGTTTTCCCATCATGAATCTATGACCTCACTGCCCTGTGACGTTATTAATGTACCTAGTGGTTAAAAAAGGGAAACTGTACCAAGAACTAATAGAAGCCCACTGAGGAAGAAATCACAATGCCCCCTTCCAAGGTGAAAGAGACTATAAGATTCATCAGGTTAAACCGAATGACTCAACTCGAATCAGATTGCATAAAGTATGCATCAATTTTCTTGCCTTGTTGATCCCGCCCACTTAAAATGAGTGACGGATTACATGCTGTGTTAAAATGGATTGAAGTGAATTAAATAAATAAATAAATATCTGAATGAAAGAAAGGAAGAAAGTAAGAAAGAAAGAAAGACATGCTGTGAAACTTGGTGATGGTAGCATAATGCTGTGCGATAAAACAGAGCTGCTGTAACTTGCGCAGTGCTATCTTGGATTGCCGAGTGTGGGGAGGTTTCCATGGTGGCATCTCCAGTTCAAGTCCTTGTCCCGGGTTTTGGCACCACTTTAGACCCCTATACCAAGTATAAGGAGGTTTCCCCAGTGCATTTACAGTCTTTCATTTTATTCCTTGCCCTAGGGAATGACCTATTGTGAGACCTAGTGTGAGATGTATGAGCGCTATACTTTCCAGCCCAAGTTCAATTTCGCATGCTCATGTTTGTTACCTGTAGGCATCACTGATACCATCTCTCTGTATGTTTCAAGCCCTATCAGAAAGAAACAATTATAAAAGTTGGGTGATGATAACAAGTTCCATGTAAGCAGTAACCACACACTTATTACTTGTCAGTTCAGCCCACATCCTCTCTCTACTCACAGAAGATGTTCGACCACACCTAGGACTTATATATTGGACATCATACAAGTGAAAAAGATGTACCCTTGAGCGAACCACTCTAGCAACAAGGAAATGTATAATTTAATATCTTTTTTCTGACAGTACAAAACTCTGCAGTGACCTGAAATGCAGCCAAGATGATAAGGGGACAGCTTTAGAACGAGTCTCTGGATGTCTGAATGACCTAGCCAAATCCTGGACTTGATCCCAATCAGATGAAATACTCTGGAAATGCTTGAAAATTGACGCTTGAGAGATTCCTGACGGAAGGAAAAGGAGTAGATCCCTGAATCCTGGTGCGCCAGGCACGAAGCATCACACCTAAAAAATGTAACCTCTACAACGACTGCCAACAAGTAAATGTGATATTTTGGAAAGAAAAACCTGTTTAATCTTTTTCATTATGCAGTATTTTCCTGCAGCATGATGAAAAAGTGGGCGAAGGGCTAGGGATGTAACTGAATACGAATACGAAAAAAGAACAGGATGAACCAAACGGATATACATACAGATGTGATGGAGATATGTTGGCTAATACTCCAGATATGCGCAATCACACAATGCACGCTACTGGAGCTACTGTGTCAGGTCATCGTATGTCGAGCACAATGGAGGGTCAGCATGGAACAGCAAGTTGTGATGAAATTTCACAGTACGGTTATATGACTCTTAGCCACAGTTTGAATGACGATCCCGATCGAGGTGGCTCAGAGCCCTCTGTCCTCTGTCGTTCCCGTGAACATTCAGCGGGTGGAACTCCGGGTCCTTAGATAAACAATAGATAACTTGCGTACTGTAAGTGAGGCGTCTGTCTGTTTAGACTGTGCACAAAGTGATTCACCAACATTATTGCTTGTTAAAAGAATTTCTAAATGTTTGGGCCATTAAAGGAGTTCCTGGGAGGCCCGCGTTTCAGACGTGAATCAGACAGCTAGTCCGATTACGGCCCTGGTGTACTGTACTGTACTGAGAAAACTTTCTACCTTGATTTTTTTCAAGCACTAGCACAACACCTAATATAAGTGCATTATTGTAGCAGGGAATTATAAAGAGAAATTAAGGGAGTTTTTACTTTCATAACTGTGTTCTGTTCTTCCGTCCAATCAAAAGTCCCGGTTTGACTTGAACACCCCTAGTGAGTAGTTGTATGACGTCATGCTACAGTATATGCAGTAAAGTGAACATACATTTCAAAAAACAGGTTCATGAAGACCGAAAAATGATCAAAACAAGTTCTAGGAAAGTTTATTAGAAATATATCGCAAACTTCTTATCTTTCCATAGAAGTTGTAACCCTACAAAACAGAATGTTCCAAGGGGTAAATACTTATGTAAATCACTGCAGCAGGATAAAAATTATGCAAAAGAAAAGAAAAAAAAAAGGTAGGAAGGGAAAGTAAAACGAGAAGTTAAAAAAAATAAGAAAAAAATGCTATATTGATGGAGAACGACAGGAAGAGTGGGATCATGTCACAGTAACACACACACACACACACACACTCACAAACATTTTCAATCCTTCATGCTCTCTTCTCGTTCCTCTGTCCCATGACAGCGTGTAAGTGATATTCAGAGCTGACTGACTCGGACGCCTGTGGGACTCGCCTCCTGATCTTCGCCGTACCTGTTCCTCTGCGCTCAGATTCACTTCCTGCTTCCTGGTTAAGCATTTCCCGCTCGACTCTTTTGCTTCATGCCTTATTGAACAAAGAGATGTTGAGGCGCTGTAGGTGTCCTGGAGCTGCTCGGGCTGCGAGGCCGGCTGTGTATTATTCATGTGAAGAGAGGAAAGACGTACACAGAGACAGAGATGCAGACAGATGAAATGAGGCAGACACACACAAACACACCTGGTGTTGTATTACTATTCTTCTGCGGTACCGTAAGGCCTTCAAGCCCTTCAGCGAAGACGTTATGGTTTTCAAAATAAATAAAAACGGGCATTCCTGCCACTTTAATTATTAAATTACGAACATACCTAGTCATACAAACCTTTTTGTGTGTCTTTCTCTAGGACCTGGGGAGTCAGCCAATCAGGTTTGTTTTGTTTGTTGGTTGCTGTGTTTGCTGTATTGAACACTAGAGGCTTTCCCTAAGGTGTTCCCCGAAGCTCTGCAGAACATCAACCTACTGCAATGGAACTGAGTGAAGGCAGGAATCATGATTGATGAACTAATTAGCCAGATTTTCAGATTTTCGTGGGAGTATTCTAGTGCGTCAGGACTAGTTTTTGTAGTTAGCGCGCTGCTAGATTGCATTTGTTAAACTTTAGAGACTCTGGTGGCTGAGCGTCCCTTTAAGATCAGCAGCTTCTGAAATAAAGCAGCCTGTTGTCAGGTTTATTAAAGCCCAGGATCACCTGTGAGGTCAGCTCATTTCCCTGGTTACTTAGGAAGAAAGATGGATGGATTATGTTTACAACTAAACAGCACCAGTGAGCTCATATTTGTATTTGTTGTTATTGCTGTTGGATGTTTAATAAAATTCACATTAAACAGTTTTGCCCTTGAGTTCTGTGTGGTACGATTGAAATTTTGATGTTTGTTAGTGTAGTTAGGTCGTGTTTTGGGTGTCCTTCAAATTTATGATGTTTTTTGTTCCCGTTTTGTTAATAGAATTTTTGGACTATAATCAGACAGACAGACAGACAGACAGACAGACAGACAGACAGACAGACAGACAGACAGACAGACAGACAGACAGACAGACAGACAGACAGACAGACAGACAGACAGACAGACAGACAGACAGACAGACAGACAGACAGACAGACAGACAGACAGACAGACAGACAGACAGACAGACAGACAGACAGACAGACAGACAGACAGACAGACAGACAGACAGACAGACAGACAGACAGACAGACAGACAGACAGACAGACAGACAGACAGACAGACAGACAGACAGACAGACAGACAGACAGACAGACAGACAGACAGACAGACAGACAGACAGACAGACAGACAGACAGACAGACAGACAGACAGACAGACAGACAGACAGACAGACAGACAGACAGACAGACAGACAGACAGACAGACAGACAGACAGACAGACAGACAGACAGACAGACAGTTTCCAAAATCCTGTAGCAATAGTAGCATAATGTATTGAAAAACATTTAGTAACAATTACAAGTCATCAATCATGTATATTGTAATAATAATACTTACAACCTTATGGTTGCATGTGCGTAGTTTTCACAGGACTCATAACACCTACACTGTCTTTCGTTGCTCTTACATTCTTAGCTGGTAAAACAAAAGAAAGAATGTATTGATGCCTTCCTTATTTTTGTTACTTAACATTAGCTAGCAGCGCCATGGCGGCGTAGTGGTTAGCTTTGTGATCCCGCATCTCCATAGTCGAGGTTCGATTGCGCTTATTAAAGGCATTTTCACATAATCAAATAATTTGTATAAATATTTATGGAAGGTAGGAGAAAACCGGAAACCCACTTCGACATTTCCACTTAAAATAAAGGCAATAGACTCATAAATGAAATAATATCCCTCATACCCTGTACCCTTTAGCCTAAGCCCAAAATCAAAAAATTTCAGTTTAAAGCAAGATTGTCTCAACGCGTAAAACATAATTTCAAACCTCGCTCTAAACGTAACCTCACCACGTCAAAATTATCATGCATTCTTTTCCTCATGGGAAAACTTTTTGATCCCTACAAAGACCCGAGTACAATAAACTCATCTAAGCGCTAGACGTCTGTAGCATTCATTAATTATTCATCATACACAGAAATATGTGGAATTGAAGTTCCTTTGAACGACGGGCATTATCGCTCGAGGCAGAGAGAGTTTCGGCTTGTAATGTTCTTTTCAAACCATGGCCGCCCGTCCTCGCGCCAGCCTCCAGAGCCGGGAGAGTAATTTAAAGCTTTCTTAATTATTTATCGCATAAGCCATCCGTTGCTGAATTATACCTTTGTAATGCGCTAACAAACACAGCTCAGGGAACGAGAAGAGAGAGAAGTCCAATGTTTACCGAGTGTTAAATATTCAAGAGCATTATCAAATCAAACTGACACATTTGAATAGTGGTGATTTAATGGTACCATTGTTAACAGTGTATAATGGTGATTTGGACAAACACTGAAGTCTTTGTTAGGGTGTACAATGTGTGGTATTATTCTTGGGGAAAAATTTAAATAAGTGGTGTCTTAGACATTTTGACCTTTTCGTTTATGTGAGATAGTGAACGCTACAGGTCTCAGATTTGCATATGAAAAACAGAACTGAGCGTTTAAGTGCTCTGCTCAGTCTCGGTTTAATTATATAGCACATTTTAATGGAGTTGTGCACCGACTAAAGTTTTGAATAATAATAAAATAAAAAACACTCTTATTACATTCACATTATGTCTTGTTCTTCATAAAGGATTATTTTATTTCTAATATCTATTTATCTCTAAATAGGTGGAACTGGACTTTCGAGAATAAAGCAGAATCCACCCTGATCTCCATTAGGATCTTAAAAGTCATGTGATTAGGAGACATTTCAAACAATATATGATAATGTTGATATGCAGATTTATGGAAATCCAGGCTCGGACCACTAATGAATAAACCACTGGTGACCACAGAAAGAAAGAACTCACATTGTGAAGGGCTAAAACTTTATGAAGTACCAGGGGACGCCACTAGACAAAACCTTGGCAGGAACTGAGACTGAAAAATTGTATAAATTAGGAGCATTAAAAAAGATACTTTGACTTCAGCTCTTGAGACCCAATTGTTCTCATATAAGGATATGACAGAGTCTCCCAACTACGTTGTCTATATACCCTAAGAGGGACATTAGGTATAATTCTTTTGTAAAACTTCTTCTTGTTTTAGGACATTGACAGAGTTAAAAGTTATCAGGTACTAAAAAAGAGAAACAGTGAGGAGGAAATGCAATGTACACAACAGGAGAGGATACTTAGAACTTAGAGAGTAACCAAGACTCAAAAATGATTGACAACAGGCACTGACAAAAAGAAAAAAGAGATACTCCTGAATAAACACATAAGAAGGGCCAAGAGTCCAGTTAAGGTGTTAGTGTTGTATATGGAGTTTATGGTGTTCACTGTCTTTATAATGTTCATGCTGTATATATGTATGTTTATTATGTTTATAATTCATATGGTGTTTACTGTCTTTATGGTGTTCATAGTCTATATGTATTGTATATATGGTGTTAATTCTGTTTATAGTCTATATGGTGTTTATGGTGTCTACTGTCGTTATGGTGTATACTGTATGGTGTGTATGTTGTTTATAGACTACATGGTGTATACAGAGTTTACTGTCTATACTGTTTATGGTGTTTACTGTCTTTATGGTGTTTATTGTCTTTATGGTGTATGGAGACTATATGGTGTTTCTTGTGTTTACAGTCTATATGGTGTATATGGTATTTATGGAGTTTACAGTCTACATAGTGTTTATGGTGTCAATGTCTTTATGGTGTTCTAGCTGTGTGTTTGGATGTTTATGGTGTTTATAGTTCATATGGTGTATGGTGTTTATGGTGTTTACTGTCTTTATGGTGTCAATGGTGTTTATAGCCTACAGTATATGGTGTATGGTGCATATGGTGTTTATTGTGTTTATGGTGTCTACTGTCTTCATAGTGTTTATTGTGTATGGTGTTTATAGTCTATATGATGTATATGATATTTATGGTGTTTATACTGTAGACTATATGGTGTTTATTGTCTTTATGGGGTATGTGATATTTTTGGTTTTTAGAGACTATATGGTGTTTATTGTCTTTATGGTGTGTGTGATATTTATGGTGTTTATAGACTATATGGTGTTTATTGTCTTTATGGTGTATATGATATTTATGGTGTTTATAGACTATATGGTGTTTATTGTCTTTATATGGTATACAGTATGATGTTTATAGACTATATGGTGTTTATTGTCTTTATGGTGTATATGATATTTATGGTGTTTATAGACTATATGGTGTTTATTGTCTTTATATGGTATACAGTATGATGTTTATAGACTATATGGTGTTTATTGTCTTTATGGTGTATATGATATTTATGGTGTTTATAGACTATATGGTGTTTATTGTCTTTATGGTGTATATGATGTTTAGGGTGTTTTTAGTCTATATGCTGTATGGAGTATATGGTGTTTATTGTGTTTACTTTCTTTATTTGGTGATTATTGTGTTTATAGTCTCTATGGTGTATATGATGTTTATGCTGTTTAATGTAGTTTCCACTAAAAAACACACACTTGTTGTTAGATAAGCAACCAGTAAATATTATTTAATCAGCTGAAAATTTTAACATATATATTTGTAAATACTAAAATGCACTAAACAGTTGTTTCTGAGCAAGTCTATAAGAATGTGTGGCTAAAAAGCTTTGAAAATGACAGCATTCATGTTGTACTGACAGGTTGAGAGTTTTGAAATGTAGCTGACTATTAGTCACGCCAGAAATCAAACAGCAGGTATGAATTAAATATCACACATCACACTAACTGAAGTTCATGTTCACTGAACTTGAATTTGTAATCGGCTGAAAGACGCTGTGTTCTGACATCAAGCTACATGAGTTTTGGATTTCTTAACATTATAACCAAAATAGGTTGATCAGCAAGCTAGCAAACACGATTTGTGTGATGTTGATTAGTCACAGTGGCTGCTGGCTACTCTTTCACCCTCTTTCACGCTTGCTAAGAATGCGAGTAGATGCTAATCCTAATTCTATGCTAATGCTAATCGAGACAGTAGGTAGGTAGTTTGCCGTTCTTCAGGTAAGGAAGTTGTGCAATCAATGCTAAAGTTGGGCAACTTATTTATTTTTATGATATTTATAAACAATTTTGCTGCAAGTTATTGTGATTATTTGCTGTATAAAAGACAATTTATAAATATACAGAATGCATTTCATTGGCTTTGTACACCTACTTTGCACAATGACAATAAACAACTTATTATAATGCTTTACAACACTTTATTTTGGCCAACTCTAAAGTTCGTCTAAGTCTTCATATGAAGCTGTTTCTGTTTCTGTTAGCTATAAGACTATTTCTAGAGTAAAGTATTTTCTAAATAAACTGTAACTTTAAATGCCTGTGTGTGAAAGCATGTTATTCTGCATAAATGCTTAAAATAAAGATTAAAATTACATTGTTTTCAAGTTGTTTTTCGGTCATTCAGTTAACATTATCTCAGCATCATTTTATTACACATAAACATCATCGCAAGATAATTATAACCATTTAAATATTAATTAATTAATTAAAATATTTCTATAGCTATTCCAACGCTAGCAAATCTACTGGAATAGCAGCTATTCAAGTAATATTTATTATGCCAAAAAACACATAAAAACATGGCATTTATAAAATAAATTTATTACTTTTTGGTATATAAGAAAAAAATTGCCTATTTAACATTTCACTTTTACCTGACATTGCACATGATGCATGGCCAAAAATATGCTAAGATTTTGATATTTACCCCAATTTTAATATAAGAGAGAATTAAAAAGCTATTCCCAATCTAAATATTTAAGTTAGATAAATGCAGAAGGTCAACATTAGCAAATATGGCTTTAGCACTAACTATAATGTATAGCATAATAAGCTGACTGCTGTTGATGTAATTTATGTATTTATTATTAAAATGTAAGTGAAAGTACAATTATTAAAATGTTATATTAGGTAAGTAAGTAAGTAAAAGTAATAAAGTACAATCATTTAAATACCCCCCCCCCCCCTCCAGTGGAGAATAGGCGAAGGCACACACATTGTCATGCTAACTCGTTATCCACACATAACTATACAGTATTGACCTCTGAGACAATAAGATAACTTTTAACTAAATACATCGATTTTGCTGGTTCCCGCTCTCTCTCTCTCTCTCTCTCATTCTCTCTCTCTCTCCCTCCCTCTCTCTCTTTATACTATGTCCTTCATTATCGGTCTAAAAGTTTATGTCTCTTAATTATGGTGTTTTCTATATGATTGAAACGACCCTGGTGAGGACAAGATCACCAAGGAGACCCATTACATCAGTGTATAAACAAGCTGAAGTCTGCATAAAGGGAGAAATACACACACACACACACACACACACCCTAACGACCACCAAATGACCAAATGGACATCTATTAACATCTCAACCTTAGAGGCACACAAAAAGAAGACATCATTTAAGGACAGTGCTGGTCCAACTTGACCTGACTGCTAAATAAACATCCGTTTTAGGTCCGTCATACTGTATGTCAGACCATAATAGCAGGCTATTCTACATCTGCTAAAACACATGGGCATCCCATTTTTTAAAAAAAAGTACAAATAAAAAAATGTGTCTCTGTGTCTGCAACATAACCATCAAGTAAATCTCTTTTGTCTTTATTATGGGCCAGACAGCATTGTGATTCAACTCTGATAGAACGTTGTCCCTGAGGACGCAAACACATGAGCAGCAGAGCTAGATTAATCACCGCTCTGATGTTGATTTCCAAGGCCATTACTGCATCTCCAATTTGCCGGTGTTCATTTAGTTTGCCTGAATGACTGAGGCTCATTTGAGAGTGCGTTTTCACCAACGCCTGGGAGGATCTGAACACTGTGTTCTCAACCCAAAAATTGCTCAGGTCCAGAGACATATGAAGATCATCTGAAAGCAGGAGGCTTGATACCAGTTTGTATTCCGATTTATATTCATAAATATATAAGTTGAGCAACTTGTACAATGGACACTCGATCTACACACAGGTTTTAAAGAGGTTTTTATATGGAGATGTTTGTTAAATCCTCCAAAATGTTTCTCAGAAATCCTGTCAAATTAGGTGGTTAGGTAGGTATGACTTTATTGTCATTGCATAGTACAGGTATCCAGGAATAAAATGCAGTGTATCATCTTCCAAAAGTGCAACTATAGGCATTATGAAAATTATAAGGTGCTACTGTATATACTGTATGTATGTACAATATTATACAAAAAAGCAGTGCTGTAAGTAAGTAAGTAAAGTAAAAATTCCTAACAGAAATAATTTTTATTGTTGAAATTATTTTTATTGAATTTAATGAAATCATTTTTATCATTAAATTCATTTTCATTTTAAGCATATTTTAGCTAGCAATAACAGTGATATTTTAAGCATTTATGTGAAAAGTGTAAAATTCCTGTCAGTAATCTCTTAAGTTAGCATATGATAGCTAGCAAACTAGCACAAACAGTTAAGATTATGTTTTTTTTTTCAATAAAGCATAAAATTCCTTTCAGAAATCCTGTCAACTTGTCATTTTAAGCATAATATGAAATCAATTTAGCAATAACAGTTAAAACTTCAGTATATATTTTTTTTTGTTTTGTTTTTTTAGCGAGGTTTAAAATTCCTGTCAGGAATCATGTTAAATTAGCAAAGTTTAGCTAGAAAGCTAGCAATGACAGTAAATATTACTATCATTTTAAGAAATGTTTTAAATTCCTGTCAGAAATTCTGTCAAATTGAAAAACATTTATCAAGCTAACCATAACAGTAAAGATTATGATTATTTTTGAATAAGGTTTAAAATTTCTGTTAGTAATTTTTTTAAGTTAGCATACTTTAGCTAGTGTAAGTGTAGAAGTTTTTGTCAGAAATCTATTGTTAGCCTATGTTAGCTAGCAGCAATATCAGTGACGAATCATGGTAGATACCGTATTGTGCAAGGTAAAAAAAAGTCCTTTTACATTAGCATATGTTAGCCAGCAAGTTAGCAATAACTAAAATCTTATTTTTCATATATAAGGTTAATTCAATGTTAAAATTTCTGTTTAGCATAAATACTTTTCTATTCTAGTAAGAAAGGACAAGGAACTGCAACTAAAAAGTATTTGCAAAATGTAGTCTGTGTGTATCGATGTTTTGCCCTTTTTTTATTTACAAGGCCTTCACACACACACACACACACACACAGACGCAGTGCGCACATGAAGGCAGAGTCACGTAAAATATTAACTGGCATCAAGGATATAAACAAGTTCTCCATGTTTGCTTGATGGAGCTAATCAACATCTTGCATTCGACATAAAAGGGAATCGGCAAAGAAGAGCGGGATCAGGGGATGAAGAGAAAGGAATACGGAGAGAGTGAGAAAAATAGTCTTCATCTTAGGAGATGAGGAGGAGATGAAACATTGAAACATCTGGTAAGTGGAAGGTGGTACGGAGGATCAGGAGTCAGTGAGGACAACTCAGTTATCTGAAACTTGCCTTCAGATAAGAGGATGAGTGAGGGATGAGATAAGATGATGAGATGGAGGAAGGAAAGAGAGATTAAGATGGAGTGAAGAATAGAAATTATATAGGAAAGTCATGCATGAAAAAATGCAAAAATAAGTAAAGGAATTTAAACTAGAAAGAAAGAAAGAAAGAAAATCGATGGATGGATGGAAGGGGACAAAAATAAATGGCCAGATGGATGGATAAATAAATGGATGGATGAATAAATAAATGGATGGATGGATGGATGGATAGTGCAAAAAGGAATCAGAAACACAGAAAATTAGAATCTTAGATAAAAGAAAAGCAATAAAGAAAGGGAAAAGTAAATTTAAGAGAGACATCTAAAAGTGTGTGTGTGAAAGAGAGATAGAGAGAGTGAGTGAGTGTACGCAAGTGTGTGTCAATCAAGACAAGTGTCTACACAAGTGTCTTACTCATGGTGTACCGGGTGATTAAGCAGTGTTTACTATGTCACTGAATATGTCAATGCATGGGGGGGGGGGGGGGATGGGTATGGGGGGGTAAGTCTATTTATCTATCTATCTCTCCACAAATACATCTCTAATTCTCTGTCCATCTATCTGCCTCGTGTGTGTGTGTGTGTGGTAGAGAGTTACTGTGTCAACACAAACGTACTGCCTTAGTGTGCACTGGGTGATTAAGTAGTGTTTAATATGTCACTGAATATGTCACACACACACACACACACACACACACACACACACACACACACACAGACTAACCGTCTATCTGGCTTTCTCTCGCTCTCTAGATTTTTTGGTTTGTTTCTTTCTCACTATATACAGTATGCATACACACACTACCACTCAAAAGTTTGTACACACCATCTAACTCCATAGTCTTTCCTTATTTTTTTATTTCTTATACTTAAAAGAAAATGCTGAAAGCTTTTATCCAAAAATACGCAATAATCTCCTCTGAACAGTTGATATTGAGATGTATATCTGATACTTCTGCTCTGTAAAGCTTCATAACGGCTCTAATCTGAGGTGCTGGTTGTTAATTGGTGATTTCTGAGGCTCTACTGTAAATGAACTTCTCCTCTGCAGCAGAGCTCAGTTTGGGTCTTGCTTTCCTGGGAAGGTCTTCATGAGGGACAGTTTCATCATCATGGAGCTTGATGGATTTTACAATGGCACGAAGCTATGGGACATGGATTTATATGGCATTTGGAAAATAAATGCAAAATTCACACTTAAAAAATTTTGACAAAATATCATTTGGTGGTTGTGTTTTTAACAGGTGTATTTAACAAAATATCAGTTTGCTATTCTCATTGCTCTTTAGAGAGAGAGAGAGAGAGATGAGCAGACACATAGAACAGGAGAATGACTTCAATATTTAAGGGTGAAGAAGTGAAATGACATGAGCCCCTAAATGAACTGAAGGCAGACAAATCAGGAGGACAGGATGGACAGAGACGGCCGTTGTCGTGGCCCGTTTTCTCTCAGCGCCGTGCAAATCGATTGGATTTCAGATCGCTTATAACGCGATTACGAGGCTGAGCCAACATTAGAGGATGAATGCTGGAGATTGGATAAGCGCCACACCGGGGGTTCTGCTGCCACGCTGCGTGTGGGTCGGCGTTTAGCCTCGGGCCAAGATCATGTGTCCTCTGGGGGAAAAACAGCCATATTGCAGGATTTTATTCTGATTTCATACAAAAATAACATGAGGACTGAATATAACAACAATCTCAATCATTACTCCCTCGTTCCATCGACCTGTCTGAGAAAGGACGTGAGGAGAGAAGAAGCAAAAGATCACAGAGTTAATATCGATATACAACACTGCTTTTGTTTCAACTCCTGTTGAGGAATGAGGGATAAGAGAAAGCATTAGAAAAAAGGAAGGAGTAAAGGAAAAAAAACTAGGAGGGAAAGAAAAACAGCAAAGAAAGAAGGAAGGAAAAAGGAAGTAATTAACGAAGTGAATAAGGAAAGATTAATGGATGAATGGAATAACGAAAAAATAAAGAAAGCAATAAGAAAAACGTAATGAAAGTAAAGGAGCAAAAAAAGGAAAGGAAAGATGAAGGGAGAAGGGAGTGAAAGAAGCAATAAAAAAGTAATAAGAAATAAAGGTATGGATAATGAAGGGAGGAATGCGGAGCGTGAAAAAAGACGGAAAGAAGAATTAGCAAATAAAAGATGAAGGAAAAAGGGGAAATTAAAGAAAAAATAAGGAAAGAAAAAGACAGGATGATGATGAAGAAATAAAAAAATGGAAGAAGGAACAAGTGAAGGAATACAGAAGAAATTAAGTAGGAAAAAAACAGATAAAGGAAGCAATAAAGAAAGATATAGAAGAAGAAAAAAGGAGGAAATAGAGGAGTGAATGAAAAAAGGAAACCAAATCAGATAAGGAAACGAGGAACGATTCATTATAATTAAAGAGAAGAACGTACAGTAGAGATGGACAGATGGCGTTTAGTTGTGGTAAATTCAAGGTGCGGTAGATAAGATACGGCTAAGATCTTTAAGCACTCTCTTCCCTAGAACCTAGCACAGTGTAACGAGGATTAGCATTAGCGTTTTCGTTAGCAAGGACTGGTATGACGTCACATACAGTATCAGTAGCTCCAGAAACACTGGAAATTGCTCAGTGTTTGTTTTTTCCTCGCTGACATGTAAAAGACGTGTCTATAAATGATACACAAGCAAACACGATGAAGCATTTCAATCCGTACGTTTTTTTTTTTTTTAACCCATGTAACAAACCTGTAACACAAGAAAGCAAGGAATTTACTAAATAACCTGTCGCCCTTAGTGTTCGTTAAAAGCCCAAGCTGTTTAGAATATTCTGTATTAGCGCAGGTTCTTCAACGCGACAGATGTTTATTACTAACCCACTGAGGGTGCGGGAGCAAGGAAATTTTGTAAAAGTTGTGTTTTTAAATATGAAAACATACCACACAGCTGTGAAGTAGAAACTCAGCCACTGAAGCATTAAGGAAAAAGGGAAAGATGAAGGAATGAAGGTAGAAATGAAAGCAATAGGACAGATTCAAATAAGAGACAAGGAAGGAAAGAAAAACAGAATAAAAGAAAAAAAATGAAGGATGTAGGAGGTAATTAAAGAATCGGAAAGAAAAAAACAAAAGAAAAATCAATTAATTGATTACAATTTTAAATGAATTGATAAAAAAATGAGGAAAAGACAAGTACGAAATAAAAGCCACTTGTTGCTATGGTTAGGGTTAGTACGGTTTGTTGCTGGTTTCGTGCTGTAGAACTGCTCGAAAGACATGAGTCTCTTTTACACAAATCGAGGACAAATCATTTTATTTAACCATAAACATCGTAAATCAAACATCGAACCCGTGTTTTTGGAACAAATCTTTTAGTAGAAATGCGAACAACAAAAAGTGATTTCTCTCAAGACCGAACATCTTTCTCAGGGCTGTGAGCTTTATTGTTCCTTTACTCAAGGAAAGACACACACTCACACACTCATCACAGCAATCTGACATTTTT
Organism: Clarias gariepinus; assembly: GCF_024256425.1. Lineage (NCBI taxonomy): Eukaryota > Metazoa > Chordata > Actinopteri > Siluriformes > Clariidae > Clarias > Clarias gariepinus. Next base: position 26,962,190 of record NC_071120.1, read on the forward strand.
ATAATAACATCTTATTCCTTGAAGGACGCTTATTATACTAAAGTCAATAGTTTAGACGTTTAGCTGCGTCTCCAGTGTGTGGACAAACATTCTCCGCTTGTTCTTTTTCACATTTTTGGATTAGCCGGGGCTTAAGCAAGCTTTCTAGATTTCCCTTTGATGTGACCTCACATAAGAAGAGCCCCTCCCCCTGCTTAACTCTGCTCAGGGGCGTGGCTCCGCGGTAGTTCATTTACACAGACACTGAAGCAGTGCATTCGGACGAGGAGCGACACTGAGGTATAAAAATGCGTTGTGTAATTCTATTTTCCATTTATAATTGTGACTTCCATCCTTCTTTATTACGACTGAATGCGCATCCTGTTTATTTTCTTTATTTTAAAACAGCACAATGTTTTATGGATTATTATGGATTGTTGTGTGTACTATAATAAAAGTGGACCCTTTACAGTTTTAAATGATGTACTACACCTATAGTACAGAACGTGTATAATTAAACATGACAGCATTTTAAGTTCATTTGACGGTTAACAGAAAAAAAATGCACCTGGACCCGTTTGACCCCTTTTGACCCTTTCTTTACTTTTATCCATTCTTTATTCCTTCACTCATTTCCTTGTTTCCTTCCTGTACTTGTTTTTTCTTCCTTGTAATGTTTGTAATACCGTTCCTTTTCCCTTCCTTCATTTCTTTCTTCATGCTTTCTCTTGTTCCTCTTTCCGTTCTTGTTCCCTGTTTTTTTCCTATCTTCCCTCCTTCCTTCCTTCCTTCTTTCTTTCTTATTTCTTTACTTTCCTCATTCCGTTTTTGAACTTTTATTAGACTTTTTTTCTTCATCCCAATTATCCAAATTTTTCCTTCATTCCTTATCTGTTTTCGGTTCCTTATTCTTCTTTTACGTTCGTTTTTTGTTTTCTTGTCTATTTCATTTTTCTTCCTCCCTCCAGTTCCTTATTATTTTCTCTTTTTTTTCTTCACTTATTTCCTTTTTCTTTCCTCCATGTTTTTTATTATTTCTGATCTTTTTCCTTCCTCACTTCTTTGTTTCCCTCCTTTTTTCTTTCACATCTTCCTTGGTTCCTTTTCTCACTCCTTCCCTTTTCCCTGCTGCATTTCCTCTCTTACCTCTGTTTCTTTCTTTCTTCTTTCTTTCCTTCCTTCCAATATTCCTTCTTTCCTTATTTGTTTTTAATTTCTATTATTTTTTCATTCTTTCTTTCATACCCCCTCTATTCTTTTTTCCATCCTTCCTTTTTTATCCTTTACTCATCCCCTTAAATCTTTCTTTTCTTTCATTTTCTTGATTTTCCTTTTTCTCTTAAGTCTTCGATTCCTGTCTTTCCTTTCCTTCCTTTCTTTGCGTATTCTTTTCTTTCCTTTTCTTCCTTTCTTTTCTCCTTCTTATCTTTATTCCTCCCTTCCTTCTTTTCTCCCACTGTACACTGAAGTTATTAGGGACGACAGAACACACAGCTTGAATTTGTTCTTTACTGAGAGACAGCAGGACCGCGGTGTGGCGGTGAACTTCCTGCGCATGGTGTGTGTGATATCTGTGTGTCTTCAGGATGTGTGTGTTGTGTAATGACGGCTGATGATGTCGTGTAGCGTGTGATGATGTCGGAGCTCCACGCAGGGTCTCTGCACCGCCTGCGGCTTTACAATTAAACCTCGGAAAAGTACAAAAAACTCATAAAAGCTGCTGATGAGAGAGATGCTGAATCACTGTAATAACCTGCAGATGTGTGTGCGTGTGTGTGTGTGTGTGTGTGTGTGTGTGTAGAGAGAGAGAGAGAGAGAGAGAGAAGATTGGAGCAAAAAGAAAATGAGAAAGAAATTGAGGTTGGATCTGAAAATGAGCGTCACATTGTTTCGCTTGTTTGTTGGTTTGTTTGTTTGATTTCAGAAAAACAAGAAGAACACATGCAGCCCTGGCGCACGCCTCAGCCTCATCACCACTAATAATGCACCTGCTGCTCGCTCGTCTATGTGTGTGTGTGTGTGTGTGTGTGTGTGTTTGAGGAAAAGAGAGATCACACACATCATCCCTGTACTTCTCTTATCAGAGTTCTAGTTTTTAATAGCAACTTCTTTCTTTTGTGTGTGTGTGTGTGTGTGTGTGTGTGTGTGTGTGTGTGTGTGTACATGTCTAATAAGAGCCTCCAAACTCAAATCATGTGTTTTGACACTCTGCTGTGAGTAGGATCTAAACACACTTCCCAATGATCACAAAACAAACGATTTGGGACGCGACCCCTCAGGCTGTGTCTCAGTTCCTTTTTTCTTTTTTTTAAATCCTGTGTCTGAGACCCCTCGCCGCTCCCTACAGTTTCCTCCCGACTGTGTAAAGTGCCCCGTCTGTGGCGCGGGGATTTCGTAGCCTCGTCTGAAGGAATGGAATCAGTGCGGTGAAGTGAAAACCGCTCGGTTCTCCAGTTCAGTGTTTGATTTGATTTGATTTGACGTTTGATTAAATAGAATTCTTAAAATTCAACCGTTTTCTGATTACTGAAATAATTTTACTTCCCCCACAGAGACCCGAACTGACAGGAAGATGGATAAGCGCAAGGAAAGAAGGATATGTAAAGAGACGAGTGTGAGGAAGGAAGGGGGGGAAAGAATGAACAATAAAAAAGGTAAGGGAGAGAAGAATGAGAAGATGAAGGAAGGATAATAAAAAGGATGGAATGAGGAAAGAAAGAACAGAAAGAATACAGAAGGAAAGAATGGAAGGAATAAGGAATGAGATAAGTAAAAGATTTAAAAAGAAGAATTGAAGTTAGTAGGAAGAGGATAGAAATAAAGGAAGGAAGGAAGTAAAATGAAGGAATAAAAGAAAGAAGTAGGGAAAGAAAAGAAGAAGAAGGAAAGCACTAAACAAGGAAGGAAAGAAAGAAATAGTCTCAGTAAATTAGGAAGGAAGGAAGGAACTAGGGATGGAAAGAAAGAAGTTGGAAGCTACGAAGGAACGAGGGAAGGAAGGATGAATGGAAGAAGTAGGAGAAAAAGAAAGAAAGGGGGAAATCTATATAAAGTAAAGGAAGGTTTTGTCTGTACGTTGGTTTAGAACTCACTCTTCCAATGATGTATTTTTAATCCAGTGGAGGAACTGAAACCAGTCTGTCTGTATGTCTGTATGTCTGTCCAGCCAGATTTTTGTCACAGCATCACACAAAACTGTGGGTCTAGAATTGAATGAAACCTTTGCAGTCCTTAGATCTCTGCCTGAAGTTTAATCTGCACCATGAGTGAAACCTAAACGTTGAGTAAAAGTGATGTTATGAACAGTTTAGTGTGGGATTTAATAATCTACTTTAAAATAATCTACTAATGCGCTCCTGTCTCAATGTAAACAAACACCTGCACCAATAGATATTAATTAGGAAAGATAAAGTGAATATTTTTACTGGGATTACTGAAAGGAAGGAAGGAAGGAAGGAAGGAAGGAAGGAAGGATGCTTTAAAGTTGTTCCGTCTTTAATTTATTATTTACTAGGATGGGAGGAGTGTTTCTTCTGCTCTCGCTCCGTGACTCAGTTTGAGGTCGTGTGAAGCAACTTCTACTAAGACTAAAACTAGGGCTTCTAAGGTAAAAAGTCAAACCCGGATAAGATATCTACACACAAGAACCTTACGAGGTCCATGAGATCTTCTCTTCGCTCCTCAACCTGATGGTTCCATCAGACCTTCACTAAAGACACTAAAGAAACTAAAGGCACTAAAGCCACAGCGCTCCAGGAAGGAAGGAGTGAGGACATGAAGATAGGAAGGAAGGAAGGAAGGAAGGAAGGAGCGAAAGTATAAATAAAGACATAAAGGTCTGAAGTTCAGACTCTGATCGAGTTGTGAAGGTCAGACTCTGATCGAGTTGTTGGATTAATAAAAATCTCCATCAGTCTGTGAATCAGAAACCGGCTCCGGAATTGTCTGTAAAATGTCAAGGGAATCTTTAAACACAAATTCCTCCCTTTAAACTCTGAACTGGACTTTTATAACCATAGAACATGCTTTCTGTGCGGCTCTGGTAAATGAAATTAAATTCAGAAGAACAGATTAGAAAAGTCTGTCGTTTTTTTTTCTTCTTCTTCTTTGCAGATGTACAGTATTGTGAAACGGTCAAGAACGCTAGGTCACGGATTCTGCTGAATTTGAAGCCATGTGAGAATTTATTCTGCTGTCTTTGGAGTAAAAATTGAGCGAGTGTGTTAGAGGATGACTTCAGACTGAGTCACACACACACACACACACACACCGCTGAGTCACTGAGGATTAATGCTGGAAAGATTAGCGTGAAAGTAACATGAGGAGGACACACACACACACACACACACACACTGTCCAGTCTTACAGTAAAGTGTGTGTCATCCTGAGCGTACCCGAGGATGATCGGCAAGGCAATACTCCTCCCTTATCTCGAACTACAACATCTGTAGCCCAGACAGGAGTTTCAACACGTTTCATCTCCACAGAGGAAAAACCTGCTCACTCCAGACTCGCTAAAGCCGAGATTATACACCACATCTCGCCGTTCTTTTGAGATTATTTCTTGTCACTCACTGTGACATCGATGATCGAATGTAACTGTGCTCACTTTTTGCTTTTGCCTCTGCAGAATAACAGACTAGAGTTGACAACTCCATTTATTTCTCTTCATACAACAGTTACTTTTGACTGAGAAATCCGATTGGACGAGAGCTGGGCCACGAGTGCTGATAATAGACAATAACAGCACTGGGACGTTTAACTACTGTATACGCATCACTCTGCATCCCAGGTGTTCTCCAGTGGTTTCACTGGCTAACGCTTAACTACAAAGCTAACTGGCTTCCAACACAAGGCTGATCACTCGCTAACCCCTGATCAAGGGCACTACTTGGTATGTGGAACAAGGGATTCTAAACCCTACATACTGTAGAGCACTAGCTTTCTATTTAATGCTATTTGCGATTCGATCCTTGAACCCGGAAGTTAACGGAGCTGATATTCTAAAGTGAAATATAAAGTATATCTTGTAAATCTTTATTTTCCTCACCTTTATTAAATTTAAAACGACTTTCACTCGAGGTGTGTGTGTGTGTGTGTGTGTAGTCCTAGTTAAAGTCTTCCTTTATGTTATATGTTTTATGTCCCTGAAAAGGTCTGTATATGTACACATCTATAACATTTTTTGATACTGTGGTACTATAGAGCAACAAATTATATTTCTTTATCTCATACCGTATTTGTTACAGTAAGTCTGGATGTTTATTTAGACTTTTTTTTTTTAATCCAAGACTTTATTTTTTTTATCATCGTTAAAGTGCGTATTACTAAAGTATTACACTATTACATTTAATATTAATATAGTTATGCACCAGTAGCTCATACATGCATTAGTATCTCATAATTATGAGATAATATCTCATCAACTGCTCACTGTTTTATTATTAGTATCTCAGTATGACCTGGTAGCACAAATGAATTGGTATCTCAAAATTATTAAATAAGATATTACAATGTGTCTCATTAGTACGTTAGTATTTTATAGTTATGATCTACTATCTCATAAATGGCCTATCGTCTCATAATTAGGACATCGTACAGTAAGTCCCCAACATACGAACAGTTTTGTTTAGTTTTTTTCCGAAAGCTTGTTCATAAGTCCAATTTGTTCATAAGTCCAACAAACGTTGTTTAAGTACTGTACTAGGATACTAACCTTGTTGCAGATGGTTGAACGATTCATGTTAAAATAACTAGCAATGTTTGCCATCTTTTCACTTTACCCGTTAATTACACTAATTGTCGGTCACCAGCTCTGCCAATCAAGAAAGGATATGTGTGGGCGGAGCAAAATATCTGGTTAAATAAAGAAACCCATCATAATCTGTTGATAATAAATATCATAGCAATATCACACTCGAAGGTCGTGCTGGTGTGCTGAATATTCATTACTCCAGCTGCTCCCCCCCCCCCCCCGTGATATTTAGCACAACAGCGTGATACTATCGAGTGTGATACTATTACTAAAATATAATCCTCTGCTACACTAATGCACTTATCCCAGTGCTCAGATACCATCAAGGTAGAAGGTTTTCTGAGTTTTCTGCCTGCTTCACATCTGAAACACCCGGCCTCCCAGGAACTTCTTCAACAAAACAAGCATGTGGGAATGGCTTGTAGCGAATTCAGGACTGTACGGAATAACTCCCAGCCGAGTTCCTGTAATGTATAAGCGGTGTTGGTGAATGATTGTGTGTACAGTTCACCCAGACAGATGTGTTTCTTCTGCAACTGGCATCGTTTTGCAAATGTTTTCCGCGGCGTAGAGTCTCATCACCATAAATTGCTTTCATGCCTTCAATTCATCACAACGAGTCCCGGGTTTGACTTGAACGTCTGCAAAATAAAGGTTTATAAAAGTTGCATGAAAGTCAGTGGTGTTGATTTAGTTTGTGAATAACAGCTACACGGCCCCGATGTCTTTCAATCTATAACAAATGACTGATTTCCGTTTGTCTCTCCAGCGTTTCCGAATAAACCACAGTGTGCTGTGGATCAGTTGGACTTTCAGAGGCAGCATTTGTACCTGCATTTCCCTTATTTTTGCAAGACACTGCAAAAGTTCTGAGTGTTTCCTGAGATTATCTTGAATTGTGTTTCCATGAACTTTAACCTCGCACATCTTGCGAAACATCTCCATCTGAGCGATGTCGCTGCTTTTAAACCCAAACTGCTGCCAAATTGTGACACAAACAAGACTTTTTGTTCAGCACCTGCTGACTATCCTACCTCTGCTCTGCTGGATTCATATCAGTACTCAAAAAGGGGACAGGATTAGGTTATCGTGAACTCCAAAAACAACACGCACACACACACACACACACAACACTAATGCAAAACACACAACACACTGATGTATGATGCTTCTGATTGGACAGATTTAGTCGTGTTCCTTACAGTTCTGGAGAAACTTTACATTAATTCCTGACTGTGTCCATGTGTGTGTGTGTGTGTGTGTGTGTGTGTGTGTCACCTGTAATAAACTGCAGCCTCATACAGTTAGATAATTGCAGGGGTCAGTATGCGTCAAAACTTTGTCGACTTATGTACCTGCATCAAGAAAAAAATAGATGAATAAATAATTGGAGGATAGAGGATAAAGAGAAGTATGAGAAGGAAAGAATGGATAGGGAAACATAAGGAGAGGAATTAAAGAAGAAGGAAGGAGTTAAGGAATAAAAAAGGGAGCTACGGATAAGAAGAGGAATGAAGGAATGAAGGAAAAAGGAAAGGAAGAGAACGATTAAGGAAGGAAGGAAGGGCATGAGTGGAGGGACAGGGAAATGAAAGAGGAAAAAGAAGGAAAGAAGGAATAACTAAGGAAAGGGATGTTAAGAAGGAAGAAGAAAAGAAGGAAAGGAATAGAAGGATTAAGGAAGGACATGAGTAAAGGAAAGGGGAAAAGAAAGAGGAAATGAATAAGGAAACAAGAAATATCTAAGGAAGGGAAGCATTAAAAAGGAAGGAAGGAAGAAATAAGGGAAGGTAAAGTACAAATATGGAAAAGAAGGAGGGAAGGGAATGAGGTAGGTAGGAAGAAAAGCAATAAAAAAATTAATGCATAAGGAAATGGAAAAATGGAATAAATAATGGAATGAAGAAAAGAATAAGGAACTGGAAAAAAATCAGTGTGATGATAAAAAAAGGAAAGTAAAAAAAGATGGAAGGAATAAAGTAAAGAAAGAAATGACAGAGTAAAGAAGGAGGGAAGGAAAAGAGGAAATATGATGGAAAGGAAGGATAAGATATGAGGAAGAGGAATACAATAAGATCACAAATGAAGGAGAGAATACATAGAGAAACGTGTGATGATGGACAGAGAAGACAGGATGAAGAGCAGCGTTCGGATAACAATTTAAAGAACTGGCAGTAAACATCTCGACACAGCGTCATGTAGCATAATGTAATGGAATGTAATATTTTGTGTGTGTGTGTGTGTGTGTGTGAGAGAGAGAGAGAGAGAGAGATGACGTTCTTGAGCTTTAGATGGTCTTTATCACACTGTAGCGGAGGACAGCTGCAACTTAATGCTTGTTTGAAATGGCTTTCAGTCACCCAGATTATTACAGCTGTTGTCTCTGACCCTGAAACCACACACACACACACACACGGACACACACACACGGACACACAATATCAGTAAGAGGGCAGTAAATGGATTAACCACAGATTAGTCAGATTGTAACCCGAGGAAACTGTTCACTTCCTGTTGAGTCAAACACTATGGGAATTGTATGTGTGTGTGTGTGTGTGTGTGCGTGTGTAGTCCTAGTTAAAGTCTTCCTTTATGTTATATGTTTTATGTCCCTGAAAAGGTCTGTATACGTACACATCTATAACATTTTTTGATACTGTGGTACTATAGAGCAACAAATTATATTTCTTTATCTCATACCGTATTTGTTACAGTAAGTCTGGATGTTTATGATGTTTATGTTTCTGGATGTTTATCATCGTTAAAGTGCGTATTACTAAAGTATTACACTATTACATTTAATATTAATATAGTTATGCACCAGTAGCTCATACATGCATTATTATCTCATAATTATGAGATAATATCTCATCAACTGCTCACTGTTTTATTATTAGTATCTCAGTATGACCTGGTATCACAAATGAATTGGTATCTCAAAATTATTAAATAAGATATTACAACGTGTCTCATTAGTACGTTAGTATCTTATAGTTATGATCTACTATCTCATAAATGGCCTATCGTCTCATAATTAGGACATAGTACAGTAAGTCCCCAACAGTTTTGTTTTCGAGAGCCCGTTCATAAGTCCAATTTGTTCATAAGTCCAACAAACATTGTTTAGTTGGACTTATGAATAAATTGGATACTAACCTTGTTGCAGATGGTTGAACGATTCATGTTAAAATAACTAGCTTATTGCTTGCCACTCCTTAGCTTCATCGCCGCTGCTTTTACACTTGACTTCCGGACAACCTGGGCTTGGACTGGACCTGCAGAGGACGCAGACTACACGCCGGACATGTGACCTAATGTCCATAATAAACATATGCACAAATACATGATGTTTGAATCTTTGATAGTTCGTATGTAGAACACTTTCTCAGTATGTTGAGACTCACTATCTTGTTTTTCATTTAAATGCATCTGAAGTGCCGTAATGTGTAATAATCGTAATTTTCTATTTTATAATTGTTTAGTATCTCCTGACAAAATATGTGGAGAATAAACCTTGGAAGTGGAGATTGGACTGTAAATCTTGTTAGTTTCTCTTTATATTTCCAGTTATTCCACTTATCAATGATATCAACTCCGTTAACTTCCAGGTTCTAGGGTCAAATCCCAAATAGCGCTAAATGGAAAGCTAGTGCACTATGTAGGGTGTACAATCCCTTGTTCCACACACCAAGTAGTGCCCTTAATCAGGGGTTAGAGAGGGATTTAGGATTCAGCCTTGTGTTGTCACACAGTTAATGTCATTAACCACCTGGGACACGCCCAGTCATACATGTACTGTAGTTACATGGCACAGTGATGTTACTGTCTGTTATCAGCACTCGTGGAACAGATTGCTTGGTCAGAAATAACCGTTGTATAATATAAATATCTGTCTGTTAACATAGTTTGTGTGAAACATGTCTCACAATGTTAAATATTCAATTAAATACATCTTTATTATGACATACTGTATGAACGCATCATTAATTTTATCTCGTATTGTACGTATTCTAATTAAAATGAAACTTAATTACGACTTGTAAATATCTTTAAATCATAATGTACGAACTTGTATATCACAGACGTCCTCGTATCTCATATTCTCCGCCTAATTAAGACGCAGCGTCGCGGAAATGACTTGTGTGTATTTATGACTCTCAGTCATGTGACTTTCTACTCCATGATAATTTAATTAGAAAAATAATCATGTTCAGCATTTTTCTTCTCTTACAAGAAGGTTGAAAAAAAAAAAAAAAGAAGAGGAGGATTTCACAGTAATTATGAGCGTATAATCGCTCTGCCAGTCCTGCAGAGGAAAACATCAAAGCAGTCATGCTAGAGAAGTGAAACCTGAAACCAGACAGGCTGAGACTGAGGCTTATAGGTTTTTTATTTTATTTCAAACCTTTTTTTTTTATTCTTTTTTCTTTTTTCTTTTTTTTTTTTTACTTCTCCCTGTTGTAACAGTAAATGTAAAACCTTAACAGATTGCATATTTAAAATTTTACACACCACAATGCTCAATTTGCCGTGTTATTACTCTGTAGCAACGGCAAACTTTATATTCCGAGAGGCTGCAACACAAATAGAGCTTTATTTGCTGCAGCAGTAAAGAAGAACAAAGGAAATGAAAATGGGCGAGAGACATACAGACAGAGAGAGAGAGAGAGAGAGAGAGAGAGAGAGAGAGACGGTTTTGGATTTGGAGTGTAATTAGGATGATGAGACAGACATGATGGTAGTTTTATCTTTTCCTGAAGATGCACACACACACACACACACACACACACACACACTGCATCTCCCTCTCTCTCTCTGTCTATTTATTTGGTACTCATCATGAAACTATGACCTATACAAGATACACAAGACACAGACAGTGGTCAGGACACGGACACACACACACACACACACACACACACACACACACACACACAATTAGAGGGAGAAATGGGGGGTGCAAATGACTGTGAAGTTAATTAGAACATCCTGTCTCTCTTTCTACCCCTCTATCAACTCCCCTCTCTCTCTCTCTCTCTCTCTCTCTGTCTATCTTTCTTTCCCTCCCAAACTCTGTCCTTCTCTGTAAGGCTTTGATGTGGCTTAGTGCCTGGAAACTTAATGAAAAATGTATAATAGATCTCTCTCTCTCTCTCTCTCTCTCTCTCTCTCTCCACGTTAGGGAACACACTTCTTGACGTCTTCATTCCCTGTGGCCTCTCTTTCATTTTCCCCCCTTTTCTTCCTCCTCTCTCTGTCCCCAAGTATCTCTTCTGAACTTTTGCACCGGGAAATTGAACTGTAACTGTATTGTATTCGGCTCCTCCTTTTTTGGCGTGTTCGTTTACAGGGGTGCCAATATTAACCCAATACCTTTACGTCCCAGAACACTAAAGAATCTTTTTTTTTATTATAATTAACTGCTCTTAATTATACGATAACTGATTTACACGTCCTGTCGTCTCTGTTCCTCCTCTGCTGTCCTCTCCGTTCTCGTCTCCTCTTTGTGTTTTCTCTTCTCCTACAACCGTCCTGTCAGTTTAATCGACCTCGGTGCTTCTTCTCAGTCATGTCGCACATCACACACTCCAAAACGAAACTGGCAGAAATAATTTCCACTCCTCTGCCGAATGTGATTTATTAACCTGCGTGCGATTAAATTTTTCCGTCGATAACTCAGCAAAGCTCAACAGGTTAAACGAGCTGAGAAACGAGGAAGGAAAGGTGAAATGATGTTTTCCTTAGAATGAAAAAAAAAATGATAATTTGTGTAATAGAAGGTGCGAGCAGCAGAGACATGTTAACGCCTGCTCCATTAGCTTTCTGTCAAATGTCCTACAAATTAACAAACAGAGTCTGTACATGCAGGGACCTCAGATATGAGAATATGGACGTGTCTGTCATTCCATATACATTTTATTTCATATATTAAAGGACCCAAAACTCTGAGGTCTCAAAAGAAATCTTGTCTGTATGTCTGTATGTCTGTCCAGCCAGATTTTGTCACAGCATCACTTTAAACTCGAAGGACTAGAAGGTAATGAGACTTCTGCAGTCCTTAGATCTCCGTCTGAAGTTTAATCTGCACCATAAATGAAATCTAAATGTTGAGTAAAAGTGATGTTATGAACAGTTATGTGTGGGATTTAATAATCTACTTTAAAATAATCTACTAATGCGCTACTGTCTCAATGTAAACAAACACCAATAGATATTAATTAGAAAAGATAAAGTGAATATTTTTACTGGAATTAGTTCATATTTTCACTTTGGCTGAAATAACAGCGCTGAAGTGGTATAAGTGAATTTTAACACGCTGGAGTGGTTTTAAGACAAAACTTCATCTTTATCCGAAAAAATTTAATTCTTAATTTTTATTTTTATATATATACTTTTTTTTTCTTCTATATTTCTATATTTTGAGATATTTTTATTATGCCCTTATTTGTACAGTTTATTTTGCCAGTTAAATTAATTTTTTCTAACAACTTTACCGTAACTTTTTCTACAAACTCTTTTCCCATCAACATGGCATGCTAACGCTAATATACAGGTAAGCCATCGTCGTGAATAATCGACACGTGTTTCGACAGATTTTCTAACAGGGCTACGGAACATGAGCGGGATTTGTGAGAAATTTTGTAATTCGTGTTCCTAAATTCATGTTTGTGTTGTGTTTTCTTCACCACTAATGCTTGCAAATAACCCGACACCTGTGGCTGAGAAAATATTACGGTAACTTCGCTGATGTGCTAGCCGCGGTTATCTAGCTAGTAGTGTAGCGATATACTTAAATCCACTTCACACAGCGCTCTGACTGCAGGGATCTGACCTCGAGTCGCGCTCAGGCCACTGGTGTGTATTATTATTGCTTTGAAGTAATTTTTGCAGCATTGTGTTAGGGACAACCATTCAAAGTTGTCCCATCATGATGTAGTGAACGTTGTTCCGTCGTCTTTTCACCAACCTTATGTAATTGTAACTTTTAAAAACAGCCCTAAAACCGAACTTTGACAGAGTAACCTTACTACAATGTGTTGACAATTAAAACGTCCTGCTGGTTAGCACCAGCGTGTATGCTAGCATATTAGCATCCTTTGCAGAACAGGTGTGTTTTCTTTTTTTTTTTTTTGTAAATCAAAATAATCATGAGATAGATACTTTCTTCCGATATATATCGATTTAATTCCATTTCCTTTTACTTTAAGGTATTTGACAGACTCTCTTGTCTAGAGCGACTTACAAAAAGTGCTTTGAAGTTTCCGTTATTAGATCGATACTTACACTGGAGGGAGGTTAGTCCAAGTGATGAAGAAACAGATATGTCTTTTTCAGAGTCGTCATTATGTTCTAACATATTTTTTGCGTTGTAACATATATTTTGCGTTTTTTGAACATTTTTACCCGATACACAGACGTGTCCAGTGATGTTCTATAAACCGGAAAACTATATCTGCTAGTCCACGATCCGTCCTGAAGGTAGCAGCTGAGGAGTGAATAAACATGTCACACATATGGCGTTCGTGATGCCTGTCAAGATGCACTTTGGGTTAAAATTCGAGGAAGCTGATCCAGAAAGAGGACGTGGTTTTCTTTACACTCCGTCTTTCTGGTGATAAAAAGCAAGAATTTCTTCTCTCTCTCCGTCTCCATCTGTCACTCTCTGCTTTCTCGGCTGGACTGATAAGTTTCAGCGTTCCTGCTGCGAACTATTTTCTTACATAAACTCATGTGTACTTTTCTATCTCTTCTATCTTCCTGTTTACATTTTCCCTCGCCTCAGGTTATTGCTTTTTTAAATTTGTGGGCTGCGTGATATATTTTTTTTCTCTGTCGCTCGTAGCTCATCCATTCACTCTTGTCGTTTATCCCAGCCTCAGGTACTTTCTCCTGTAATCACATGAAACTGTATTATTCTTCCTTTCCCATTTCTCTTTTATTCCTGCGGCCAGTGTATACCTGTGGTTTTCTGCTCTCTTGCTTGATTACTAACCATTATGTCCGTCAATCTTTTTTTCTGCCCCCTGCATTGTTTCTGGTTTTTCTCTTTCTTTGGTCTTTCCATCTCTGTCTGGAGAGAAGGTCAGGGTAATGATTAGACAATTAGAGACAATGCAGGGAGTTTGCCACAGAGAAACCAAAGAAAAAGAGAGACAGACAGACAGAGAGAGAGAGAGGTGGTGTGTGTTCATGGATTGTAATACCAGGGTTGGGCGTTCTTCACCAGCTACATTTAACCCACATGAAGCGGTCATACTTTGCCCTCACGCTTTGCTAGTTTCCGCCTCCCTCGTGGTGTCCTGTCACCCTCTACAACAGCTGAAACCACTGCTAGGAGGTACAGACTGTGAAAGGGCTAGAGTTTCAAAGATATACTCTGTTACCCAAAACCCCCGGGGCATTAATTACCCATTAATGCTGATTAGAAGCTCCGGATGTTCCTCCTGGCTGAACATGACACTCTTTGGTCAACTGATCACCATCAAAACACCTTCCTCACCAATAGGACATTTACACCTGACCATAACAAAAAAAAAAACAGAACATTTAGTTTAATTTACTATTATTTATACACCAGAATGTTCTTGGTTTCTTGAAATTTGGACCCCTGATGATCCCCGAGTCGCTAATAGAAAACACTGTTCTAGAAGATAAACTTGACCAATGTGTTTGCTTTCAACATTATCTGTCAAATACCAAGATTCTGTAAAGCAACAAATAATTGTTTTCCATTAAACACCAACATAATCCATTAAACACCATTATCCACTAAACCACCTCAAGAATGAGTTCATCAGAGGGACAACCCATGTTAGATGTTTTGGAGATAAAGTCAGAGAGTTCAGATTGAGGTGGTTTGTTCAGAGGAGAGATGGTGAATATATCGGTAGAAGGATGCTGAGGTTGGAACTGCCAGGCTGGAGGTCTAGAGGAAGACCAAAGAGGAGATTTATGGATGCAGTGAGAGAGGACATGAAGTTAGTTGGCGTGAGAGAAGAGGATGTAGAGGATAGGGTTAGATGGAGGCAGATGATTCGCTGTGGCGACCCCTGAAAGGGAACAGCCGAAAGACAAAGAAGATCCACTAAACACAAACATTCTCCATCACACACCAACATTCCAACATTAAACACCATTCTCCATTAAACAATAACGTTATCCATTTTACACAAACATTCTTCATCACACACATTCTCTTTAAAACATCAATATTCTCCATTAAACGCCAACATTTTCCATGACACACTAACATTTTCCACCACACACCAACATTAAACACCAACATTATCCATCACCCACCCAACATTCTCCTTTAAACACCAAAATTCTCCTTTAAATACCAACATTCTCCATTAAACAACAACATTTTCCATTAAACACCAACATTATCCATCACCCACCCAACATTCTCCTTTAAACACCAAAATTCTCCTTTAAATACCAACATTCTCCATTAAGCACCAACATTTTCCATCACACACCAACATTAAACACCAACATTATCCATCACCCACCCAACATTCTCCTTTAAACACCAAAATTCTCCTTTAAATACCAACATTCTCCATTAAACACCAACATTTTCCATCACACACCAACATTCTCCTTAAAACACCAACATTCTCCATTAAGCACCAACATTTTCCATCACACACCAACATTGTCCTTAAAACACCAACATTCTGCTTTAAACGCCAACATTCTCAAACCGTTTTTTCTGTACTCAGTTGACTTTTTTATTCTTCATTAAACAAACAAACAAAAAAATAAATCAGATACCACAATTCTCCAACACACCATAAATTATGTTCATTACACACTGATGATAGTGTGTTCATTACACACTATCTCGCTTCATTACACACCAACTTTGTAATATACCAACTCCATAGATTGTGGTGTCTTGCCAAACACATGTGTAGAAGTAAGAGATGCAATATACTCAGAACAAACACACACATACTCTCAGAGGGACAGCTTTGGGACTTGATTCTGTCCTCAGATAGCATTGGGCCTTTTTTGCAGAGGGTGCATCAGATATAAGTGATAGTAGGAGCAATTAAAGATGATTGAGAGTCGAGCTAGCATGGCTAATCACCGTTCTAAATTCAGTGCACTGAGCTCAGAGGAAATGATGAAATCTATTATACGTTCCACGCTGTCCAGCTTCCTCGCTATCATGTGCGGTATGGAGTTCAGTGACACTGCCGGTTTATTACAGTCATTCATTAGCATGAAAAATAGTCGTAGCTCCGTCCTCCCCTATCATTTTATCGTGTGACTGTGTCCATCTGTCTGTCTTCATGTCTGGCCTGGCGCCTGTATCGCTACTGGCTTAGCTCAGGCTAATCGCTCGCTAACTTTCCTGCTGTCTCCGTGTATATTCAACCAGGCTAAGCCACCAGTCGTTAACTCTCTGTGTTTAAAAAAAACACGACACTGGTTTCAATCTGATTGTTGTGGATCTCCGTGTCCACGCTGTGATTGCGCGAGTATAAGATCTGCTCATGTTGTGGGCTGTGAATGAGACCCGCCAACTACAATGGGCGCTTGGCGAGTGCTTTAATTAGCCGTATTCATGTAACACGCTGTGTGTGAAAACGAGCATGCGGTGCTTAACAAATTGTGTACGGTGTTGTGTGTTTGTGTGCGTTTTCATTTCCTTCCTCCATTGACGATTAAGTGCTTTCCAGAACTGCTGTCGATGTGCTTCATGAATGAGGTCAGCTTGTGTGTGTGTATCCGATGCCTCATTAGCTTCATCCTCTTCCTGTGTCTAAGTGTGTGAATACAAGCAGTGTGTGTTTTGTCCTTTGACCTCATGACTCATCCTAGCCCCACAATTCCTCAATCCATCATCAATTAATACCCTCAAGGTATATGATAATATCACGGAATAAACCATGATGTCATGAAGGACATTCAACAGCAGGAGCTGGTTCCTCCAGCTACAGTATTTAGTAATACAATGACGGCTCTTCTCAATGCAGCCATCATGCATATTTATTTGAGATGTAGTCCTGCCCCAAAGGGGTTGCCCAGTAGCCAAGTAGTGATAATCCAGGCCTGCTGGCTAAATTCCCAGAGCAGGATTGTGTTTTGCCAAAGAGCAGCCGGAGGTTGGACCCCAGTTCCAGGGCTCATGATTGCACTCCAGGGGTACATCCGATATGGCACTGGCTATAAAAACAAACATTATACACAGCAGCCAATGGGGCACTTGTACAGCCTGGGGGCAATGGGGCAAAAGTACAAACCCCTTAATATGAAATCCATCTGTCCGGACCAGTCAGGAAGAATTAAGGTCAATTAAAACCATGCAGCTAACAACAGACGCACCACCAGTGACACTGCACTAACGTTACACGGAAGAAATGGTGGAATTCATAAGCATGTATTATGGGTCATACAGTATATTTGTTGTGTGAATGAGTGTAAATCATAAAACGTTCTACAAGACCAATCAGATCTGAGTCACTTACATATGTGGCCCTAGATCTGATACGTATCTCATACACGGAGTTGCGACTTGATTGAGAACGAGAAGATCAGAATTCACACGACTTTTTTTTTTGTCTCCGCGCATGCGTAGTGCAATCGTGATGTCATTCAGCACCGGCAGCGTAGGGATGTCATAGCAGTGCTAGCAACAGCTGCTAAAACAGCTAAAGTCAGGCGTCTGGCTTTCTTCCTTCTCCTGGACCTCAACAAATACAGCCGATTAACTGCCCGCCATCCTCCAGAGCAAAACCCCAAGTGTGTGTTTCTGCTAAAATCGCATCTATGGTTTGAAATGTAAAACCATCAGCAAATCGGAATTGAACAATGTGACTTGTAATGTGAAGTGCCCTTAAACTCGCTTAATTTCAGTCCTTTTTCAAACACACTGTTTCACTGTTTATGTAAATGAGGTGCTGCTGAGCCACACCCCCAGAGAACTGCTAAACTGAGCAACATGCCATGGGAGGGGCTCTTCTTATATGAGGTCACATTAGGGGGGGGGGGGGGGGGGGACTAATCGGTTTGTTGAAGAGCCACAGAAAAATTTTCTAAATTATATAAATTATTATTTAAAATGATCCCCAGAGGAAAAAAAACACAACCGTACTACTTATTAACTTTCACAAAACCAATGCTATAATCACAGTATATGTACCTATATTTAAACTTAACACACACACCTCACTGCTCTAACTTGAGCTCCTGCTTCACCTCACCTCGTCTACGGCTGACTGATGAGAGAAGGCTTTTTACAGTAGCTTTTTTAGCATGCACAGATGACAGGCGATCTTTTCCGAGTCAGGAAGACGCACCGATGTGGAAAACACAGGTGAAATCCAGCATAAACAATATAAATCTCATATAAGTCTCCTGTTAGCACAGTGTCTGAGCAGTACATCACCTCGTGGTTAAAAATATCGTAAGAACTTAAAGCCAGGCTTTTTTTTTTTTTACATATGAATCACGAAGACACAACCACAGCTGAAGGTCACAATGTGCTTCATCAAAAACTTTACCAGGTGAGGATAAGCACTGCGGCTGTGCTCTCGTCTCCTCCCTGGTGGTTTAGAGTGTTTCCATCGAATCTGTAGTACCGCAACAGGCTTAACTCATTCAGTAATTCATTTATCTTCTACAGCGCTTATCCTGTATATAGTGGTGCAGGGAACCTGGGGCGTATCCTAGGAAACTTCAGGCACGAGGTGGGGCTTCAGGCACCCAGGAAATGGTGTTAATCTGTCACAGGGCACACATACACACTCATTCACACGTGTTGGAACGCCAATTAGACTAATCTAGAGGGAACCCACCAAGCACGGGGAGAACATGCAAACTTTTCTAAAGAGTGGAGCACATTTTAACAACATCCATCCATCCATCCATCCATCCATTCAGGAACCTCTGTAGGTCAACTAGGAGGCTAATAGTGGAGGCTAATGGTGACTATTGTATTTATTTACATTTATTTATGACCGTGGTAGGACCTCCAGCCAACATACAGTACACACACAATACAAGCCACCTGGGAACGCCATTTAACCTAATCTGCATGTTTTTGGACTGTCTGAGAAAAGTGGAGTACCTGGAGGAAACCCACCAAGCACGGGGAGAACATGCAAACTGCATGGACACAGAGACGAGAATCAAACCTTTGGCCTTGGAGGAGTAAGACGACAGTGCTGACCACTACACCACCGTGCTGCTAAATGCTAAACTTGCAAGGTTTTAATATACAGAGTCCGCCAAAAACATTTATACACACTTAGTATGCTGTATATTATTATAACATACAGTAATATTAATATTATTATCATATTGTTATCATGATATTACTATATGGTAATAAATTAAGCAATAAAGTTAGTATTAAACTATTTATACAAGTTTTCTGTTTGACTCTATATTACATTAGCTGCTAAGTTTTAGCATTATCCAGTAAACAACACATAAAACACACCATGCTAGCTAATAAATTGTCTTTTGTGAATGCAATCCACATCTTTGTCACCTGTGAAGGAACAAAACTATAATGTGTTAATGAATGCAGCTTTTACTTTTTATTGTGATTAATTGGACATTCATTAGGACACAAAAATGCACTATTTTATAGCAAGAAAAATGTAAAAAAAACAAAACGCGTCCTTAACAACAGACAATCTTAAAGCCTTTAAGAAATCCATTAACATTAGTAGTAGGAGTCGTTCTTAAATTAGGACTAATAGACTTCACATTTAGTGTAACATTTCAGCTGTACAGTATCTCTGTGTACGCTAAAACCTCAACCGCAGCACATTAGCGGTCCTTTAATTAAAGTCCTCAACGTCTGCCTTCTTATCTAACCAGACCCACTCAGACGATATTAAAGAAGGGAAGAGATAAAAACGCTACGTATGTACTTGATTGCTCGAGCAGCTTTATCCGCTGGCCTGTTTACTGCCCTGTGGTCGAAATGAAAAACTGCCCCGATTAGAACAGAACTCTTGAAAGTCTCAGCTTAAAAAAGCTGCGAAAAGTATAAGCCCAGGAGCAGACACCATCTTCACTGCTCTGCTAAGAAATATAGATCCGCAAATAGCCGTCAGGCGGTTCCATGCTAGCTGTAGAGTCAATTCTTATCGTTTTTATATACGCGAAAGTCAAGACCAGAATTGATGCCATATTACTGAGAGCGAAGGATGAGCAGGGGCATTCGTTATCCCCATACAGTAGAAGTGCACAATCAGTAAGACGAAAAACATGGAGGAACATGAAGGAAACATAGCAACAAGGCGATCAAAGGAAACAAACCTGATTTCCTAGATATTGTTCTAAAAAAGGCAGCGGGAAATGAGATTGAGGAAATTAATAGGAATTATTAAGGGAATTTTAGTTCTAGGTCATTTCACTGTGATATTCTTAGAGTGTGTAAGGATTTCCTGCTGCGATGATGAGAAAGGCGCGCACACACACACACACACACATTGGTGTACACATACATGCAATATTACAATGACGCTATTTACTGTTAATAGGATTATAGGATTTTTGGTGTATACTGTTACTCATAATAAGAGAAATATTTTAAAACATTTTTGTTTTTGTATGTTGTGTGTTTTTCTTTGCAAACTATATGAGTATACCATGTGTTTATATAATATACCGTAATATTGAACAAGAGAAGAAAAAAAAGAAGAAAAAAATAACAATATTATATTTCCAACTCCTAAAATGAACACACTAGGAAAATGTGATTAAACACTTTAAATCAATAAATGATTTAGTAATTTGAGCAAAAATTTTTGTAAAACGAGCGAAAAATTTAGTACAATGAGTACAGAATTTAACAAAATGAGTAAACTGTTTAGTAAAATGAGCAAATAATTTAATAAACAGCAGAAATTTTTGTAAAATGAGTAAACATTTAAATAAAATAATGAAAACTTTGTAACGAATAAACTGTTTAATAAAACTAGCGAACTCTTTAGTAAGTGAACGATTTGTTAAAATTAGCACTCTAGTAAAATCTGTCAATATTTGACTAATACGTGCAAAGAATTTACTACAATGAGTGAAATATTTATTAAAACAACTGAATGACTTAGTAAAAGTAGTGAACAATTTAATAAAATGAAATAATAATAAAATTAGTTAGAAAATGAGCGAATAGTTTATTAAAAATAAGCACATATGATATTGGAACATTTTAATAAAAAGGAAAACAAAACAAGCAAACTGTTTAGTAAAATTAGTGAATTATTTATTTAAATTAGCCAAACAAGCAATTGGTAAAAAATTATTTTATTTTTTTAAAGGAGCAAATGATTTAGAAAAAAGTAAGTGAATTATTTAGTCGAATGAGTAAGTGATTTACTGTAATACAATGATTGAACATTTTAGTAAAACAAGCAAATGATTTAGTAAAATGAATGAGCCGAGTGTTTTATTAAAATGAGCAAACAATTTAGTCAAACAACAATTTGGTAAAGGCACGAACAATCAAGTGAAAGCTTTATTAAAACAAGTCATTCATTTAGTAAAATGAGCAAATGATTTAGAAGGAACAAGTAAATAATTTAACGAAATGAACCTACAGTTTGCCGTAAAAAGCCAAAAAAATAAATAAAAAAACAATACAATGTGAGCGTCTGGTGCTCAGTTATTAGAGGAAAAAGTGACGTCCTAATGCGAAGTCAGATCGTTGCACACTGTCCCGATGGTTGTGTCAGGAGTCAGAACGTGATAAAAATCTCTAAGAGCACACGGTACACGAAAACAATTAAATTCATGCGCTACAGTAGCATGCTCGTGAAGTGTGTCTGACATAACAAGACGACAATGAAACACACACGCTGGGAATATGTATCGCTCGATTATAAGACGTAATAAACAGCTTTATAACCCTAAAATGCAGAATCACTGGGCACTCTGTTTATTTGTCCGAGCCGACATCCCTGTCAGTTTGTTATGGGTGGGAGAGTTTGGGGAAGGAAACGAGTCTGATTAAGACATCCTTGCTGAAAGACACACACACACACAGTGCTCTTCAAATCCATGTCTCCCCCTCTTCATCAAGATAATACACTCACACTCATTCTCTCTGCTCCAGTCCTCGCCTATCCCACTCAGTCCCACCGTGCCTCCTCCTCCTCCTCCTCCTCCTCCACTGCTCTTGATCTTCCTCTCCAGGGTCCTGTTCTAATTCAGGCCCTTATTCCTCCAAACCTACTTTCCTAGTCTTTAATCCCGTTGCCCACTTCGAGCACTCGCAGGTCATAGGGCACGACAACGCCCGGCTCTCACACACTCCGCCGAGCTCACATCAAAGCCACGGGGAACGACAGAGCCAGGAATAAAACAAACACATCTTTATCCACCCCGCACAGACCTTTCAATCCCTTTTCCTCTGTAAACACTCCGCTCCCTTTCTTTTGCTGTGCCAACCATCTGTGTCAGCCGAAAGACACACTCACCCACACACACACACACACTCATATATACATATATACACACACACCACAACAATGACACCACTTCAGAACCCAAGTTCCTCTTGAAGTTCTCAAGTTCATTGTCTCTTTGTCCTCTCTTAGTTCTGGTGTACATTCCACTGGAGACTAGGTTGGGTTTGTATTCATTCAACGATTCAACGTCGTTCTCCGCTCGCGATCTGTCGAGTATCGGAGAATATATTCCCAAGCTCGCTCGATTGTGGCAGAGCCTTTAACATCAGAGCTCAAAGGAGATGGAGTGCAGTATGTGTGTATGTGGGAAACGTTTTATAAAGGGTAATTTATTCATTCATTCATTCATTCATCTTCAGTAAACCACTTAATTAGAGGAGTGGTGGTTACTGGGAACACTGGGGTAAGAGGCAGGAATAAAACGTGAATAACGTCCGGGCACCATGCCGACTATGACCTAGTCCACACCTACGTTTTTTTGGTTTTGTTTAGTTTTTTTAACAGGTATTTTCCTTTTTCTTTCTCACAGAGACTGCAGATGAGATTTAACCCCTAACACCATATGCGTGAGGTGTTAATCATTAAATCTAATTAGGATCAAAAGGCAGGATCTGATACGATATGCAGCAATTTCCCAGTGAACCTGATACGATCTGATACAATTCGATTTAATTCAGAAGGCAACAATTTAATATGTGAAACCATACAATACGTCCCCCATAATAATAATAATAATAATAATATGACCTCCTATAATGATAATATATAATTCGATTTATTCATCTCTAACCAACACGTGACCCACTTTTAGATCGGTGGACTAGTTTACCAGTAACCCAGACTCTGAGTGGTTCGTTTGGGCCGTGTTGCTGTAGCTTATCGTTTTATGGCTTTGTGCTCCGAGCTCCAAATGAACCAGGTCCAAGGTTTGTGCGCCACTGATGTAGGTTGCGGTAGTGGCGCAGGGTGGAGAAGGGTGTTGAAGGTTTTGTTTTTGTGGTGTTGCTAATCTTGTTCTGGTAATGACCAGGTTTGGGGATGTAATGATACACAAGGTAAGGAAGATGACAGCGCACGTACGCGCATGTTTAGATCTGTGGGGTCTCTCGACTAGCGCCATTTTCCACCTACGCAACCTGAGCTCGTCTCGTATTCCTCACAGCACATCACCGAGCCAGGAGTCAGGAGGAGAGAGCAGATGAGGCTGGGGAAATGAAGATTCGTGACTTTGTTTAGGTTAAGCCAAGAGCACGCCGAACGAGTTTTGAAATCTAAGACCTGCTGCACTACATGACTTTAATCACTTTGGTGGATGTCGGAGTGCATACGTGAGTGGTGGATCCTTCACCTGAGATGGGAGATCCCTTGAAATGAGAAAATAAAGAGCTGTCTATCGTGTGATTTTGTGACTTTGGCTGTAGTGGTTGTTTTTGCATTATTTTATACAGAAATGAAGGAAGAAAGGGTATAAATAAATAGCGTTTTTTATACATTTTTATAAGTGTTTGGAACTCTCCAATATTTTGCCCAAGTTCTCTGATATAAAATTACTTGATATTGTAAAAAAGTATGTGACCCTGTTGCAGTTTGGTTGATTTGAGTTATGTATATTTTCAGTTTCCTGTTTCAATAAGCTCAATTTTAATACCAAGCGTATTACTGTATCATGTCCGCTTCCTGAGATATGGCTAGTACAAATTTATTTATAAGGAGCACCTCGGGTAGAATATTTAAATGAAGATTCAAGGATGTAGTAGGAAAGAGGGAACCGTCAGCCTCATTTTGACACAAGACTTTCCCTGCTAGCCCTAAAAAAAACTTCATAAGCAGTACAGATTTATATATTTCTTAGATAAAAAGCTTGTTTTTCTATGACAACTGGTGTAAACAGCTTGAATTGGGTTCATTAAAGTGTTTTAAAACTGGGGATTGCTGGGGATTAAAACATTAAAACTTTCCCAAAATTCTGTTGTACAGTAGGAGCAAAACAACAGGTAACAGAAATTTGACAAGAAATTTAAAATTTCATACATTTCACCTAGCATAAAAAAAAATACTGTAACAAAACCCAAAACAAATGAACAAAAACCAAAACAAAATATTGTAACAAACCCCAAAACAAAATAACAAATCCAAAAACAAAATATTGTAACAAAACCCAAAACAAAATAACAAATCCAAAAACTAAATACTGTAACAAAACCCAAAACAAATTAACAAAAATTAAATATTGTAACAAAACCCAAAACAAATTAACAAAAACAAAATATTGTAACAAAACCCAAAACAAATTAACAAAATCCAAAAACAAAATATTGTAACAAAACCCAAAACAAATTAACAAAAACAAAATATTGTAACAAAACCCAAAACAAAATAACAAATCCAAAAACTAAATACTGTAACAAAACCCAAAACAAATTAACAAAAATGAAATATTGTAACAAAACCCAAAACAAAATAACAAATCCAAAAACTAAATACTGTAACAAAACCCAAAACAAATTAACAAAAATGAAATATTGTAACAAAACCCAAAACAAATTAACAAAAACAAAATATTGTAACAAAACCCAAAACAAATTAACAAAATCCAAAAACAAAATATTGTAACAAAACCCAAAACAAAATAACAAATCCAAAAACAAAATATTGTAACAAAACCCAAAACAAATTAACAAAATCCAAAAACAAAATATTGTAACAAAACCCAAAACAAAATAACAAATCCAAAAACAAAATACTGTTACAAAACCCAAAACAAATTAACAAAAACAAAATACTGTAACAAAACCCCCAAAAAATTAACAAAATCCAAAAACAAAATATTATAACAAAACCCAAAACAAAATAACAAATCCAAAAACTAAATACTGTAACAAAACCCAAAACAAATTAACAAAAATGAAATATTGTAACAAAACCCAAAACAAAATAACAAATCCAAAAACTAAATACTGTAACAAAACCCAAAACAAATTAACAAAAATGAAATATTGTAACAAAACCCAAAACAAATTAACAAAAACAAAATATTGTAACAAAACCCAAAACAAATTAACAAAATCCAAAAACAAAATATTGTAACAAAACCCAAAACAAAATAACAAATCCAAAAACAAAATATTGTAACAAAACCCAAAACAAATTAACAAAATCCAAAAACAAAATATTGTAACAAAACCCAAAACAAAATAACAAATCCAAAAACAAAATACTGTTACAAAACCCAAAACAAATTAACAAAAACAAAATATTGTAACAAAACCCAAAACAAATTAACAAAATCCAAAAACAAAATATTATAACAAAACCCAAAACAAAATAACAAATCCAAAAACAAAATACTGTTACAAAACCCAAAACAAATTAACAAAAACAAAATATTGTAACAAAACCCAAAACAAATTAACAAAATCCAAAAACAAAATATTATAACAAAACCCAAAACAAAATAACAAATCCAAAAACAAAATACTGTAACAAACATTAGAGTATAACATAACATGGAGTTTGCATGTTCTTCCTGTGCTTAGTGTGTTTCCTCCAGGTACTCCGGTTTCTAAAGAGATGCAGATCAGATTAATTGGCATTTCCAAATTTACCAAGTGAGTGAAAGTGTATGTGTTCCTCCTGTGACCCTTTACAGAATAAGTAGCATAGAAAAAGAGTGAGTGAATGAATGAATGAATGAATGAATGAATGGCTTTAGTGTTGTAAAAACATGTGGTAACAGATTTGTATGTTTGGATTTTTAACCTTCCCTTACTGACAAAACTCACTGATTTCAGCCCTGATTTAAAAACACAGTAAGACCATTGTCTCGAAGGATTTATAATAAGCATTATACTGTACAGTTGCTGTCTAAGGTTTACATGCATTATCACAAACACAAATGTCTCAGCAAAGAGTGTTATGCCTTCAATACATTTTTTTTAACTGGGAATGACTTTACATCATACATCCTTAAGTACATCTTTAACAGAAGAAAACCTAATGAATTTGGAGCTCAAGGTTTAATTTATTTATGAGGTTTCCTGAAATAACAACAAATCCAAATTTATACACACAGAACATTTAGATTATTCATTCAGTGGTGCTGAAAGTTCTGAAATGTTCTTTAATTTGCTGAGCCCAAGGCCTCTCGACTTCCTGTCAAGATGATGATGATGGACTCCAGCTGGTAGCTTCCCTGTGCAGCATAAAAAGTGTCTGTGACAGCGTTTATTGGATTGAGCAATACACAAGTTCAAATGATTGTACAGACTGTGAGTGCAATTTATTGGGAGGTAGAGCCACTTTGCCAAAGTTTAAGAGAAGACCCAGATGGTCACCCTCAGCTGCATAGAAACTGGTTCTAATGGTCAGAAACAACCCAGGAACCACCACAAGACACAAGCTTAAGAATCACCACAAGACACAAGCTTGCCACCTAAGAAAGGTGCTTATGCTTCAAAATCCTCATCTTCGAAGATGAAGCCTTCTGAAAGAAAGATTTGACCGGATTTGTGTATGGAGGAGTAAAGTAGAGGCTTTCAATCGAAATAACACTGTAGTGCACTGCATAAAGTAAATGGATTTATGAAGAAGCAGAACGATATCAGAATTCTTCAGAAGAACCTCAAACCATCAGGACAGAACCAAGTGTTCCAACAGGTACAAATTTGTGCCTAAAAGTTGGGTATATGCAGAAAAAGGTGAACCTTGCTAAGGGATAGAGAGGTAGGTTGTGCGGTGGTGTAGTGGGTAGCACCATCACCTTGCCTCTCCAGAGTCTGGGATAGATTCCTGCCTCAGGGTTTGTGTAAATGCTTTGCATTTTCTTTCTGTGCTTGGTGGGTTTCCTCCGCGTAGTCTGGTTTCCTCCCACAGTCCAAAGACATGCGGATTAGGCTATAAGTGGCATTTCCAAATTGCCCCTATAGTGTGAATGTTGACCAGAGGTCCTATTATGATCATAAAATTGGAATTATACAATGCTAATCATGATTTGCCTTCACGGTCCCTAGTTGGACTACAGAAGTTTCTAGATGGATGCATGGAAGAAGATAGATAGATGCTTTATTGATCCCTAAGGAAATTCCATAGATGTGCTGTACGGGGAATTTTGACCCTTCATTGATTTCAGAAGAAAAAAAAAATATTGATTGGAACTCTGAAGAGCCCAACTCAGGTTTTGATTCCCAATAGGTTGTAGATTATCTGGCTATCTTTGGAAGACCAACCCCCCTTTCCTCTTCTCACATTACTAATGTTTGGCTTGTGTTTCCTAAAAGATGCAGTGCTTTCAGTCAAGATAAATGAAGCATGATTGGAGTTTAACCAAACCTTCATGCTGAACATGGTCTCCAGACTGACCTGTAGAGTGGATGCATTTGTCTTAGTGGTTTGCTTGGGTTTTCGTGAGTTCTAGGATTTGTAGTTGTGTTAAGTTGTGTGTTTAGTATGTGTGTATGTGTGTACTGTCAGTCATCTGTTTCTCCTTGGGACATAATGCACTCACACAATGTTGTGTGTATGGGAGAGTGTGTTTGTGTTTTGTGTTTTAGACATGTTTGTTTCTTACCTCTGATTAGAAGCAGGGCAGCGGTAATGAGGACCCCTGCCTGTGTGAGTCTCACCTAATGGATGGCACAGGGGAGGAACAGACAGAGGAATAACAAGGAGGACAGGAGAGATAGACGACGACTAAGCAGAAAGATTGGAGGAGTATATGGACAGCCGGCTTGAAGAGAAACAGATAGCGGGAAAAGAAATCTTTTAAATAAGGTTTTATTTATAGAGCATGTTTATCAAGTGCAGTATACTATACAGTACATAACATAAACCTGTGAATCCGTAAGAAACCAGGCCCCGGATATTAAATAAAAAAGATATTGTAAGACAACATGGGAAGGAGATGATGGACAGATACCAAGACAGGGAGAAGATGCATGAATGGTGGCTTGATTGATTTGTTTAGAGGAATTTAAAAAGAAAGCCTAAAAAAAAGGTGGGCAGGATAGAAGCAGAGGGATAAAAGACAAGACAGAATTGTCAGGTAGGTAAAAGAAATGATGGAAAGAAAGATGGTTTTCCTTAAAAAAAAAAAAAAAAAGATTGATATGTAAGGTAAGATATAAAGGAGCCCGAGGAGGAAATGACAACGGAGAGATGAAGTAGACGTGAAGAGGAGGGGATGGAGGAATAGAGTGGTGACAATGGAGGAATACAGAAGAAGTGAAGGTTAAGAAAGAATGGAGGGATTTTTCCTTCACAGCAGTGAATTAAATACCGCAATACTGTAAAATAAAGGTCATGATGATGTAATGGCAGAGCACAAACCAGTAAAGCATCGTGTGAATTGAGTCCGATGTGTGTGTGTGTGTGTGTTAGTTCTGACCCTGTTACAGTGCTCCATAAAGAACAGCGTGTACAGTGAAGAGTGAACGAGGGAGAACGAGGGAGTGAGATATTTTACACAGAGTGTCTCTTTATTTCCTTCGTGTGAGGTCATAGAACAGATGTCTATGGTAAAGCGAGGTTAAGTACCCCACAGAGGGGCAAAAAGACAGCTGTGTGCACCGTCCATCCCAGCCAGGCATTGTCTAAAGCAGAGACAGGCGGAGAAAACCTCTGCATCTCTGAGAGGAAATGATACAGGAGTAAAACTCTTTAGGGGGAAAAAATAATGAACGAAGAGGAGGTGTGATGAGGCGGCGTTACCGAAACCATCTCTTCTTCTTTTTTTATCTGAGGGGGGAAAAAGAAACAAAATGAGCTAGTCGGGTAAGCGAGAACGAGCAAATGAGGGATGGAGAGATTAAAAAAATGAAGCGAAAAAAAAAGAAATAAGAATAGATATAAAAATAAGAGATAATAGATAAGGAGAGAGAAATTGAAAGATGGAGGGATTTCATCATGGGGTTAAAAGAGATCATACAAGGGAGCGTTGATAATTAAACAGACTTTAGAAAGGAGAGACAGAAACAGAGAACGGAAGGAGGAAAGGAGGGATGAAAAGAGTTAAGGAGTGGGGGCAATAACAGGTGGGGAATGGAAGAAAGCGAAGGATATGAGAGAGAACTGAACACAGAGGCGGAGAAGCGGAATGAGATACAAGAAAAAGAAAGAAAGAAAGAAAAGAGAGAGAGAGAGGAGCAGGGATGATTAAAAGAAAAAAGAGGAGAGAAGAGATTGAAAAGAGTGAAAGAGTCTGAGAGGGAGTACGAGAGAGTGAGAGAGAGAGATTTATAATGACGTACAAATAAAAGAAGAAGGCATGTGAGAGAGAGAGAGGGTCCAGTCTTGTATATGCGTTTCAAAGTCTAATTGACAGGCTGGACAATGGGCCCGCTTCAATAGTGTGAACACACACACACACACACACACACACACACACATCCGCACAGCATTGGACAGGATGGCTTATGACAAGCGCCTAATCCACTTCACACACTCTGACTCACGCTTCTTCATCCTATCCTGTCCTGTGTGTGTGTGTGTGTGTGTGTGTGTGTGTGTGTGTGTGTGTGTGTGTGTGTGTGTGTGTAAGACAAACTGTCTCTGCTTGCCAACTTTTAATAGCAGCCATTTGATTTCCCCTGATCTGATGTAATCCGCTGCTGCACAGATACGTGCAATATTTATAAAGTGTATTTATTCATTATTGATGTGTGTGTGCTGTGTGGCGCTGCTTCTGTCTGCCATACAGTTTTGTCCCACTGTCTGTCTCTCTGTCCGTCTGTCTGTCTGGACACAGCCACCATTCTCTTCTTCTCCTTCATCTTCTATCGCAAACAACATAAGAGAGAGGAACACAGTGTTTAATGTCTAAGTGGGTTTGTTTTCTTTTACTGGAGGTATGAGACTAACAAGAGAGAGAAAGAGACAGGTGGGGGTTGTTGGGGAAAAGAAGACAAGTGTAAACTAGCAGAAAGGACAGAAGGAAGGAAAATTAATAAGAGGCATAAAGTAAATACACACAGGTAAAAAGAAACAGTAGGTAAAAAGAAAACGAGGGAAAAAAGTGACATACAAACAGAAAAAAGTGTGACAGAAAAAAGAAAAAAATTACTCTCTTTGTCTCACTCTCTTTCTCTTTTTGTCTCACTTTCTTTTATCTTACTTTATTTCTTTTTCATCTCCCAGTTTCTCACTTTCGTTTTCTCATTTTGTCTCACTCTTTTTCTCTTGTCCTCTCTTGTTTTTTCTGTCTCACTTTCCCTTTTTTTTATTTTGTCCCGTTGTCCTGTTTTCTTTATGCCCTACTGGCATTCTTTCTTTTATCCCAATCTTATTTCTCTTTTTTGTCTCACTGTCTTTTTTTTATCCTAATTTTGTTCTATTTTTGTCTCACTTTCAACATTTTATTGTTGTTGTTTTTTTTGGTGTAAATAACCATGCAGGGAGGGAAAGAAGAAGTAGACATGAGAGAGAGAGAGTTTTATACACACTTTATTTTAAAATAATTTAAGGAAAAACTATTTTTATTTTCACTTTTATATACAGTATATGTACACAATATATCTCCATGAATTTAAATATTTACAAAAGTTTGTTCTAAGCATTATACTTTTCCCTGGGAAGAGTGTATTAACCACCTGTCTCCTTCCTCTTTCCGTCAGCTGTAAAAACTGCTTGATTTGTTCCTCGGTGTCCTGCTGCCCTCCGCTCCGTCACTCTCCTGCAGTCTGGTGCTCAGTAACTGACTGCGGATTTTTCTTTTAGATGTTTCTGTGTTCTTGTGTGTCCTGTCCTGTCCTGTCTTTTACCACTCGCACTTACTGTAGTTTATATATATATATATATATATTCCGCCGGGTGCCAGTGCCTCTGTTTTTTTCCTCTTGCTGCTGTGTGTCAGTACAGTCATTAAGGACAGAGTCACTATTAGTGGTGGTGTCTGTAGGGAAGTCGGGTTTTATACTCACGATATCTGCGTCTGTCTGAAGAGTTTCTCTTCGTGGTTCCTGTGTGTTTAAGACTGACCTGTTTGAGCTGGGACTGCAGTGTGTCGATGCTCTGGGGGTCAGTGAGGCCCACTTCAGGCTCCAGCCCCTCGGTGGTCTCCCGCTGGCTGTCCCCATGCTGCTGCTGCAGTATCCCGGTCGAGTCGCCCCATGAGCTCCCTGGCTGCAAACCCCGTGCCGATAGCTCAGCCTTTTATGTCTGACATCACCACGTGTAAAACAACTCAGTGGCAAAGACAGTATAATTATCGTCACCATCCTTACACTTAAAACTCACATTAAATGTCCCCTCCTGGTTGTGCCGGCAGAAGGACAGGGCATGTTTCACTGGAGCTCTAAGATCGAGCTGGTGAATTTCCGGAAGCAGGCCAATTCACTCATGATCTGTCCGGCCCTAATGGACTGGGGAATGTTGGAGATCATTGGAGACGTTTCAGGGGCCGACAGAGGAGAGACTTGAACCATGATGTCTCTTACTCGTATTCTATTTTTAATAGCAATAGCAATGGTTTCTTGACAAGGAAAACCACCATCTGGGAGGCAGAGTAGATGTTCTCACCCATTATCTGCTCTCCCACTGCTCCTCCACCTGTACTCCGTCCTCCAGAAGACACCTGATGCCATTCCAGAGAGACAGTGTCTCCCCACCGTCCTCAGAGGCCACGATGCCCTGCTCACTTGTGATTTGTGACTTTTGTTAGTCGAAGTCGAGGAACAAAAACTTGTCTTTCAAAAGCTTGGCAAGACACCAAACAGCCTTCCACGTGCTCTGGAGGGAGAGAGAACGAGGAAAAGACGGGGAGATTGAGAGAGAGAAGAAAAGAGATTGATAGATGCAAGGAAAATTATAGGAAAAAAAAACATTCAAGGATAAAAAAGACAGATTTTGTAAAGAATAATATGAAGACAAGATGCTAAATTATCAAGAAAGAAAGAAAGACAGGAATGACTGAGGCTAATCGTTTACACGGACGCTAACAGTTTAGCTAAACTGTACACAGTCTTTCACACACAAACACACGATGTGCAGTCACCTGTAACCATGGACATTTACCTCAGGTGTGTAAATAAATGTGTACAAAAACACCATGTGACCAAAATTCTAGTTAGTGAGATAATTTAATTTAACATATAAACAATGTAAAGGAGCCAGTAACCATGGAAACAAGCAAAATTACAAATATTATCAACATTTACCTCAGATGTGTGAATAAATTTGTACAAAAACTGACTAAAGATGAGGAGTTGATTAGAGTAATAGTATAATTTTACTCACACAGAGTGTTCTGTGAACATTGCTGAAGAACAGTAACCATGGAAACAGGTCCAAATTGTCAGGAACATCAACATTTACCTCAGATGTGTTGAAAAATCCCTACAGAAAAGACTCTGTATGGCTAAAATCACACCAGTAGCAGCAGCATGCTAACTGCTAATCAAACTTCCCCGAGTTTGTGAAGTTTCAAAATGGCCGCCATTGTGTTCCTCTCTGTCGTGAATTATAAAGGTTTTACAGAGCTCTTTTATTTTCCCTTCTATTACATAGGTAAAGTGTTAAACTGACAGACTGATGGGGGACGTTCCTGGACTTCATCTGAGTTAAGACAGACGTTTAGTGGGACATTAAGCATTTAACGGCTGTGAGGACGTCTGAGGTGCTAACGCAGATTTATCATCGTCTCTACAGACGTTTTCCTGCTTCGTGTCCCAAAGAAAATAGGAACTTTTAGGAACGTTAGCAAAAAAATTATGGAAAGTTTTTGGAGACTATATGGAAAAGTTTTATAAAAAACATAAAAAAAGCAGGAGATGAAATGTTTCCTTTATATTTATAACTTTTTTCGATCCACTCATTCGTCTCACTCTTTCTCTCTTTTTGTCTAACTCATTTTGGTCTTCATTTTGTTACTTTCATTTTCTCTTCCTGGTGTCCTTCCTTTTGTCTCACTGTTTTTTTCTTTGTGTCCTTCTGCCCTCTTCTTTTGTATCACTGTCTTTCCTAATTTTTTGCACCGCCATCCTCTCTTTTGTCTCATTCTTTTCTTTTTTTCGTCTCTGTCCTTCGTCCATTTTGTGCCTCATTATCTCTCTTCCATTCTTTGTCTTACTGTCCTGTTCTCCTTTTGTTCCCCTGTCCAGTTCTTGTTTGTCCCACTCTCTTGTTATCTTTTAGTCCCACTGCCCGTTCTCTTTTTCTGTACCTTGTCTCTTTCGTCTCACTCCTTTTTTTTGTTTCACTATCACTTTTTCTTTTTCTGTCTTACTATCCCCATTGCTTTTTTGTCTCACCATCCTTTTTTCTTTATGTCTACCTTTATTTCCCTCTTTTTGTCTCACTCTCTTCCTTTTTCCCACTCTTGTTCTCTTTTTCGTTCAATCTCCAGCTTTCTTTTTCCCTCAAAGCCTTTCTGTATTTTTGTCTCACTCCTTACTCTTTTTTTTTGTTTTACCCTCTTTCTCACATTTTGTTTAACTGTCTGACTTTGCTTTTTCAGTCTCTCTCTCTCTCTCTCTCTCTCTCTCAAATTCAATTTAGATTCAAAGGTTGCTTTATTGGCAGGACAGATATAATCGTTTATTTTGCCACGACAGAATTTGGAAAGAACAAGTCAGAAAATTAACTACAGAAATAAACAGATTGAAACAATGCAGTCAGGAAGAACCACTAGGAATGAACGTCAAACAAAATAAAGACACCCTAGTAGTTGGGGCATTTTGTCGGTGCCTGAGAGGCAGATAAATAAAAAGAAATAAGAATTAAAAACATAAATGTTTTTTTTAATATATTTTGGTGAAGAATTTAATGTGATTGTGGTTATTCATTGGGCACAGCTGGCACTCTCCTCTCATTGGGCGAGAATAGAATTGTGTGTGTGTGTGTGTGTGTGTGTGTGTGTGTGTGTGTGTGTGTGTGTGTGTGTGTGTGCCACCCCGTCTCCATGGCCAAGCCTCGTTTGCTGGGTCTCCACTCCGTCAAGGTGTTTCTCAATGTTGGATCAGTCACAGCTGTACTGTGTGTTCAGGGCTGATAACACTGCATTTTACTCTGCTGTTATTGTCGGTATATCATTCTGCTGTATGTGGTGTGTTTGTGTGTATCAGTCTGTTCGTATGTGTTAGTGATGTTTATGTGGTGTTAGTGTGTCTTAGTGATGTGTATGAGTTTTACGAATGTGTGTTAGTATGTGTTTTGATGTGTATGTGGTACGTTAGTGTGTCTTAGGACTGTGTTTGTGGTGTTATTACAGTATGTTAGTGTGTGTTGTTGTGTGTTAGTGGGCAATATTAGTGTGTATTTGGATATCTAAGTGTGTGTTAGAGTCTGTAAGTTGTGTTTTAACTTCTGTTAGTTGTGTGTTGGTGTCTGTTAGTTGGTATGTGTGTGTTAGTCTGCAGTGGTTATCACACCAACGTCAATTAAGGAAAGGCTGTTAATTAGCTGGTAATATAAATTAGGTGTTCTGGGAGCTGAGAAAACACTAAACAGTGCAGGACAAGGGGGTCCTCCAGGACCGGAGCTAGTGTGTGTTTGTGTGTATGTGGTATGTTAATGTGTGTTAGAAGTGTAAGTGGTGTGCTAGCAGTAGCAGTGTATGTGTTAGGAATGTGTTAGTTGTGTTAATGTTTATTAGTGGTGTATTAGTGTGACTTGTGCATTAATGTTTATTATTAATATGTTTGTGTGTATTAGTGTATCTTATTGTGTACTAGTGTGTATTATTGATGTGTCAGTGTGTATTAATGTATGTTAGTGTGTATAAATGATGTTTTAGTGTGTAGTGGTGATGTATTAGTGTATATAATGATGACCATTAATGTGTGTTACTGTGTATTAGTGTGTATTTGTGATGTACTAGTGACTGTTTCTAGGGTCTATTAGTGTATTAGTGATATATTAGTGTGTTATTGAGTGTTAGTGTATATTAGTGATATATTAGGGATGTATTATTGTGTGTTAGTGTATATCAGTGATATATAAGTGCGTTATTGCGTGTATTAGGGAGGTATTATTGTGTGTTAGTGTATATCAGTGATATATAAGTGCGTTATTGTGTGTATTAGGGAGGTATTATTGTGTGTTAGTGTATATCAGTGATATATAAGTGCGTTATTGTGTGTATTAGGGATGTATTATTGTGTGTTAGTGTATATCAGTGATATATAAGTGCGTTATTGCGTGTATTAGGGAGGTATTATTGTGTGTTAGTGTATATCAGTGTATATATAAGTGTGTTATTGTGTGTATTAGGGATGTATTATTGTGTGTTAGTGTATATCAGTGATATATATAAGTGTGTTATTGTGTGTATTAGGGATGTATTATTGTGCGTTACTATGTGTGTGTGTGTGTGTGTGTGTGTGTGTTGTATAATGGTACAGTATGAGTGTAAAACAGTGTCTCAGGTGTATCGAGAGTTGACCTGTACAGTCTGTATGTTACTGTATGCATCGTCCCGGGCTGCACGCGGTGTCCACGGCGTCTCCGCGAGCAGGGTCTCGACTGGATGTCCTCTCATTTGTCGCACCATCACTTCACTACCGTACAAG
Source organism: Clarias gariepinus (assembly GCF_024256425.1). Taxonomy (NCBI): domain Eukaryota; kingdom Metazoa; phylum Chordata; class Actinopteri; order Siluriformes; family Clariidae; genus Clarias; species Clarias gariepinus. The sequence continues at coordinate 26,997,865 of NC_071120.1, forward strand.
GCGACCTGATCGATAACTGTTATAACAAATGTTTGTGGCTTTATGGTGCAGAAAGCTCAGAGTTTGTTTTGTCTCACTGGCAGGTTAAAGCGTTGTATTTTGTTCCCTGAGAGTTGGATCTTTTCTGTAATCTGATCATTTTAGTCTGCTGCTGTAGCAGGTCCTGGTCCTGCTGCAGACTCTGATCACGGCTCAGGACTCTCCCTCTCTCTCTCTCTCTCTCTCTCTCTCTCTCTCATCCTTCCTAAATTTCACATTTCCCCCCCAGATCAATATTTCTGACAGGGCCGCGCTATTTTACTTTGTGTGTGTTTCATCTTTCTGCTGTAAATATTTTAGCAGTGTGTCTATGTGTGCATATAAAGGTCATAACCACATGTTGGTATGTGTCAGTGTAAGTGTATATATATGTGTGTGTGTGTGTGTGTGTGTGTGTGTGTGTGTCAGGTTGTACAGTATTTATTAATTAGCGTGTGGGGATTAGAGCGGCTTTATGGATGATTATAAATCAGTGTGTTTAAATTGGAACCGTTTGGCTTTCGGCTCTTCATCATTGATTTTCCTGCTGCTGACGTTTCAATCTTTAGGGCTTTAATAAGCAGTTAAGTTGTAATGGAGCACAAATATATATATATTACAGCTTATATCAGCGACAGAGTGCGCATCAACAACAGATAAGTAAGTGCCCTCAGTAATATACTTGCAATGAGTTCTTGCAGGACTTTTTTGCTTTAAAAATTTAGTTAAGCCCTACCATGATAATCTCCTTAAATACTGAAACCTGAAGATTGTTATAAATAAAGACAGCCTACATCAATGAGACAAGAAGTCACATTATTGCTTACATAAGTAATACTCATAACTCATAACAGCCCATTGTTTTTTTCAGTTATACTCCAGAGACATGCCAAGAATGACATTTGGTCATTTTATTATTAATAAACAACTGTTCCTTGTTTCAGAAGTGTTAAATAAACAAGAACCACATCATCAATTCTACGAATAAACAATCCATTTATTATTAGTCTTAGATTACATACAGAATACACCAAGTCTTGTGTACGAGCTGTTTTCATAAAAACAATAACACATTCAAACCAGAACATTATTTGTATTCAATTATATTGAATTTCATTTTTTATTTGAAGGTGGCAAAGGAAAAACTCCCCGAGAATCCATGAGGATAAAACCTTAACAGGAACCAGACTTAAAAGGGAATCCGTCCTCACCTGAGCAACACAGAATCGTGTGATTATACTGCATTCATTTCTTTTATATAACTCTGTTATTAATATTAATAATCTGTCGTTCATGTTACAGACAGAACGACTCTGCTTCTAAGCAATCAAATTTGAGGTTGAACCTTGCTGGCTTATAACTGAATTGAAAGTCTAAATAGTATAATCTATCAAGCTAACGTAGCTAGGTATTGATTGGCCAAGGAAAAAAGGAACAAACTCAAACTAGCTAAATTAGCTAATGGAAACACTATCAGGTGTCTCCCGGAATAGAATGGGATCCGGTTCCTCCTAAGGCTCCTCCTAAGGCTTCTTGATCATGCATGCGGCTCCATGAAGCTTTTCTCGCTTGTCCATTATTAGGGATCTAAATCTATATACATGTGGACATTCTTATTGTTAAAAATGGTTCAAATATTTGTTTAAATCAGGAGGGTTGCAAATCAATATGCGGATTATGAAAGAAGAAGAATGATCTGATTAAAATTCACCACTACAGTTTTCCAGTATTTGTGTTAATGGTCTTGGATGCAGCAACATCACCATCTGCCTCTGGAAAGCAGTGTAGGTACTTTAACCAGTGCCTTTAAGCGTCCGATTAAGAGGTCTTAGTGCCGGAATCAGTGTATCCAAGACATGACTCGAGTAGCAATGCTTGAGGGGGAGATTTGGATAGAAATTTGTTGCAGTGTAAAAGGTGGAATTCCATGTTTTTTTTTTTCAATGTCAGCAGACATATCTTTAAAATCATGTGTGTGAGATTTAAAGAATTGATAGGAAAGGTTGTGATTACCAGCTTTAGCTAAAAGAAAGCTTTACTTTAATGGTTGCTGGTCTGGCAGTGTTTTTGTTTTCTTCCCCTATCTTCACACAGATTTCCAATAATGCCTGCATAACAACGTAGATAATGAAGAAAAAGGCCAAAAACAAATCCCCAAACCATCAACTGTGGAGACAAATTTAAACAACTAATGAAAACAGTACACTGATCAATTCATAACAGGGCATAATGATGATTAGAAAACTAAATCTGACTTAAGCGGCCAAAAAAGTTCTTGATTGGAAACGGTGCAGAAAGGTAGCTAGCCGTGTCGGTTTTGATCAGATACAAACATCACTTCTCTACATGGACACTAAGGAAGTTGCTTATCTCCCTCTTTTTCAATTCTGGAGATATCCTGGATTCAGAAGAAGTTTGAGGGTGCTACAGATCCACAGGAGAAGTCTACTAAAACGCCAATACTTTTTAATATGGAGTTTGTGAGTTAAAATCAAATAATGAAATTGAAATATATATTTTTTTATAACCAGACCAATAATTCCGCACCAACTCGACAAGTCTTTTTGAACGCATATAGAGTGAGCATCTTTCTTATCATGGTGCGACTGCTAACTAAAAATAAATATGTGCTGGAAATGGCCTAATAATCATGCAGCTCACGAGTTCCTCACATGGAGTCGTCCGATTCACATGATCCTCAGCTCAGCTGCTGGACGGAGGGACGTGATGTTCAGGAGAAGGAGAAAGGGAAAAATAAAACAAGCCGAACAGGTCGACTCGGACTTTATTAAAGGACGCTTACATAACCGTGATGGGGAAAAAGAGCACAGTCGTGGCAGGCTGGACTTCCAGATGGGTCGAGTCTAAATAAAAACACAGTTTAGCCTCAGTTTGGCCTTCAACAATGGATCCAGTGTGTCAGGCTTCATCGTCCCGGGCAGAGACGACGAGAAAATACGAACAGCCTGGGGCCTCTCTCACCCTCTCTCACCCTCTCTCACTCTATCTCTCTCTCTCTCTCTCTCTCTCTCTCTCTCTTTATTTCGGCGGTAATATTATAAATATTGATGAACACTTTAACTTGGGGGGGATTTTTGAAGTAATTTTCCTGCATTTTTAATAAAGAGTGTTGTGATGAAAATTCTCAAGAAGGAAGACATAAAATCATAATATTTACAGAAGACTTCAGATCTAAAACATTTGAACAGCGCAAACATTTTAGGCCATACGTCTATTAATGACATATGTATGTGACGTATGATCCTGTCCTAAGTGGCTCAGGGCCCACTGCAGTCATTGCCGTGAACATTCAACCAGTGGAACCGACGGCTGTAGCACCAGATTATATTGAGAAATAAAGGGAGTTTTTACTCCGTCCCAGTTTGACTCGAACACCCCTAATTCTGTTTTGAAACAAAATCGAAGTGTAAAATTCATGTAAAAAACATAAATATTTACACGATTCTCTTTTTGATCTCGTTCAAGCATGTGACATGATCAGATTTTATTACATTTTCTTTTGATTCTCTAAATAAAGGTTACAATATAATGTTGCACAATGAATTCTATCAGCTATGATTATCCTTATCATGAATGTAAAATGTCAAGAAATTGCAACTAATAAGGAAAGTCCTAATTCCTAATAAAGATAAAATAGACTAAAGTATGAATATCTTTTGTACTTTTGAACTTCTTAAACACTGGACCCAACAGAAACATCAACTCTGTATAATGTCATTTATTTGCAATTAGGTTATGACATCGCCCAATCAAAACACAACATCAGGATGAGGGGACATAAATGTCCTCTTTTGAGAACAAGGAAATATTGTCCATATTTCCTTGTTCTATCCTCATATGAAGACAGTTAGGTAGAATTCTTTTGCCAAACTTTGTCCTGTTTAAACATACAGTATAAATTAAGTTCATAGTTGTTAGATGCTAATAAAGAAAAATCCTGAGAAGTACAGTAGGTGCAATGTACACAACAGTAGAGTCCCGGTCTCAAGATGATACAGGATATTTGCGTTTGTGCGTATTTCGTATTTCTAGTACTAATTTGCTAGCAAGCTATTTGATGCAAGCTGATGATAGATAGATAGATAGATAGATAGATAGATAGATAGATAGATAGATAGATAGATAGATAGATAGAGCAGTAACACAAAGACAGATGTGCCTGGACACTGTGAGAATTTCATGTTTTCGTGGAAAATTAACCAAATATACAGTTTAACCTATAAACATTATATAACATATATATCTGGAATTACGTTTAAAATCTGGTCATTAAAACCAGTCCTCAAGGACACTAATAAGCTAGCCAGCGTTAGCTGTTATACATATGTTATATGAACTGACTTATCATATCATATTGTGCGATTTTCCTAATTTCCTAAAATGCAAAAACAGTAGAAAACTATTCTTTTCATAAACGATTCATCCGAATATGGATGTCTATCCAGAATTGTCTGTAATTACCATCATTTTGTGAAAATATTAAAAGTTTCATACTTCACAGGAATAAAAGCGAAGCTGATATTAACATGTAAATTTAAGCTTTCAGAATTTCTGAGGTCAAATGTAACAGAAGCTACGTCCGCCTCGTCTTATGACTCCCTTCCTGTAGCGCTTCTCCAAGCCTCTTCCTTATTTCTGATTAATCTAATCATTCACACACATTCTTGCACACATACACACACTTTGACCACTCTAGCTTTGTTTCCTTTCTCTGCCTCAACTTTCATTGTTGCTGAGATTCCAGTTATTAAAGCCGAGTATATTATTAGCATAGCAGATCTGCTGAACCGGCGCCAGCCTAACGTTCTTTTTCCACAAGCTCCAAGTAATTTAAATAGTAACAAACCCTGGAAGCATTAACAACAAAACAAAACAAAAAAAACATGCTTATTTGTATAGTTTTGTTCAGCTGGAGCTTTTAGCAATGCAAATATTTAGCTGGAATTAGCAATGGATTATCTGCTACGTTAGCTAATTAGTATAGCATCAATAACCTAGCTAGTTAGCACAAACTAGCAAAGTCAGGAGCAAAACTATATTTTTACGTATTTCACTAGCTAGTTCAGCGGATATATGCTAACAGGTAGAAAATAAGCTAATGTGAGATAGCTAGCTAAAATTTGGGGAAGCATCAAAGAACAAACTGTGTTTCGTGCTAAACTGAATATTTTAGCATGGTGAGATAGTTAGCACAATACATTTATACTAGCTAGCTACATTACCTAACACACACACACACACACACACCAATCTATCAAAGTTAGCTAGGTTTGACATTTAATGGTAATCCACTTTTTTGAGCAATAATTTTTTATCTGAGAACTTAATTTATTTCTTCCTTAAACCAAATGTTAGCTAATTTTGGGGAAGAACTCAGTGGACGTACGTTTTAACTAGCGCTAAGAACAGCTGATTTTACTGAGAATCCTCAACATTTTTTTTTTAAGGTTTTTTAAGCCTAATTTAATGAGGTTGTATAAGTTTGTCTGGTGGAATAAAACAGTTGTAGTGTTTGTGTGTGTGTGTGTGTATTGCACGTGGAAGCCTTTATCCAATTATAGGCCAGGTCACAGCTGGAAGGGGGTGGGATGGTTGGGGGGGGGGGGTGCGGTTTAAAAGTCAGGGCAGGAAATTAGGGGGTAGGATGAGGGGAGCGAGTGGAAGGTGCCTCCGTTTTAGGTCAGTTCACTTCACATGAGCACAGGCCAGTTCAAACACATTCTGGTCTTACACTGGCACACACACACACACACACACACACACACACACACACACACATAGGGGTGATGCCATGAGTGTTCGAGCACTTGTGTTGTCTTTGTGTGGCCGGATGAGTGATCACGTTACTGTGTACATGCTGATACAGCACAGTCTCTCTCTCTCTCTCTCTCTCTCTCTCTCTCTCTCTTTATGTCTGAATCTCCCTCCCTTTCACCCTCCCTCTCTATCCTTTTTTTTTAGCCCACTTTTACTCAGGCGCTTCCAGTCTCTCTTTGTCTGGCTGTTTATCTCTCTCTCTCTTTCTCTCTCCATCTTTCTGTTTTTCCTACCGTATACACCTCTTTCAGTCTCTATTTTTCTACCTGACTTGCTCTTCCTGTCTGTCTGTCTCTCCTTCTCTGTCTGACTTTTATTCCGTCTCTTCTAGTCTTTCTTTCGTCCGTCTTTTTCTATCTGGCTCTTTATTCTTTATTTCTGTCTTTCTTTCTCTCTATGTGTGTGTCTCTCTCTCTCTCTCTCTCTCTCTCTCCATTGGCTTTTTATCTTGTCCTTCTTTCTGTCCCTTTCTCTCTGTCTCTCCACATATCCCTTTCAGACCCCAGCTTTCTGTCTTTAGCTCTTACTATTGTTCTCTCTTTCTCTCCATCTTCCCCTCCTTCTATCGTTCATCCAGTCTCTCGATTTCTATCTGTCTCTTTCTGTCTGACATGCACTTTATCTCTCTCTCTCTCTCTATCTTTTGATCTCCTATTTTCTTTCTATCTATCTCCGTAATATACTCACATTCAGATGCACATGAACACCAGATACCCTACACGACAGTTCATTCACTCATGTGTGTGTGTGTGTGTGTGTGTGTGCGTGTGTGCGTGTGTGTGTATGTAGTACAGTGGATTGTTTCTGGAGATCATATTTCCATGCGTTCATCCTGCCAGCCTTAGTTTAAGCTCTGAGCTGTAAAACTGATACTGACCATCTGTCTCTCTTTGTCTCTCTCTCTGTCTCTCCGTGTGTAATCCTCCTATTCACTCTTCTGTATATCTCCGGCATATAGTTATTTCACGACCATAAATAAAACCCTACGTCAAACCATTAAGGTTGAATTTTACACTTCATCAGTGCATCGCGTTATGATCGCGTTACCCCACACCGCAGAATTCTTATCTCTGATTGGTCAGAAGGCGTTGATTAATTTCCTGACACTAGTCCACCTCCTGGCATAGTGGTTAGCACCTCCAGGGTTCGATTCCCACCTGAGTTCTTCGCGTATGTGGAGTTTGTTTACTTCTCCCTGTGCTTGGTGGGTTTCATCTGGATGCTCCGGTTTCCTCCTACAGTCCAAAGCCTTGCAGTGTATGTCCTGTGAAGGATTGTCACTCTGTCCAGGATGTGTCCTAAGTCTCCTTCAACACCCCCTGTAACCCTGTACCCAGTCCCAGGTTTCTATCAATGCATTTGCTCTAATACGTTCTCGTTTCCATGGCAACAGCTCATTCACATAGTGGATGTGCTCAGTCGATATGCGAGGAGACGTTTATGTAACATGGACAAAAGGAGTCTCCAGTATCAACGCGTATTAACAATTAAAGCTAAAGGTGAACCTTTCCATTATTTGGGTTAACCCTAACCCCCAGACGACGTCTCGGTAACGAGGGGAAAAAAAAAGAGGATGAAAAGAAAAGAGAGACTGCGGAAGGGACGAGTGTTTAAACAGCAGGAACTGATTCCAGAACATTAAACGTAATTATAAGCAAATAAAAATTAAACAGATGATTTTGTGTGACAAAGTAAAACTTGTAATGGTGTTGCTTTTATTGGAAGATCATTCACTTCAGTAACTTCATTTCCTTCATTTATTGATAGTTCCCTCCAACAGAATGAGTAGGTGAGTTCACATGGACCACTAATCATGGTTTAAACCTGACCTAATCCAGTGTTCTGTCAGTTTGTGCTACCTTGTCGAAAAATTCTACCATAACATGAATTGATAGCACAGTCTATCAAATTGTGCTTCCCTGTCATCAAAAAATGCTCCATATTACAGGGGTGAAGGTATTACAACACTGGGAGGAGCATGTGTTCATACTTTATTACAATATATTTATTGGAGAAGATCCCCTATTTGGATCTATAATCTAACTAATAGCCCTAGCTTGTTGCAAAAAATGATTGGCAGGATGGATTGGCAGAACACGGGGCCAATCTGAATAAATGTGGAGGTGTTAAGTTTTGATAATCAATAGTAAAGTACTATATTTAGCCTGGGAAATTCTTTGTTGTGGAATAAAAATATTCTCTCTGCATATGTTTGCCCTACATCAGGGTAACGTTAAATGATATAATACATTTCTGTACATTGTTGGTCTTTCGCCTGCTCACGGCAAGGGGTCGCTTTGAGTGTGTTACATTATTACACACATGCATCAGACCAGCGTCCATGTAAACGTTTAAACTGGAATCTCTAATCAATCAGATTGAAGAAATATCATCCATGTAAATATAGCTAGTTTTTGATCATTTATATCTAAAATGTTGTTTATGTAACGACCTCAACAGCAGCCTCATTTCCCCTCTCGTCTGTTCCAACCAATCAGCATTCAGCATCATCAGTATACTAATCACCGGACTGATCATCTGTCATCATCTGCACCTGTTTCTCACCGGTTGATGCCTTTAGTTCGATGCTTTTCTGCATGATTGATGGCTTGACAAACTGGACTGAAAATGAGAAGCAAAAAACTTGCCAAAGACCTTCAGGAAGCCTGGAGAATTATTCCTCAAGACCACATTAAAAATACAAGATAGGCTGGCTCTTTGGAAGCAGATTGGGGGTTCAAGTCTTTTGCACAGTGCCATATATGTATATCTATAAGGCTGATACATATCTAACAGTAATATATATGACGTTTGACTTGATCTTCTCAGCATCATATCTACTGTAACTTCCTCTCTCGCAGCACAGAATTAGCATCGCGATATCTTTAAGGCAGAGCGACTAAATCCACATCAAGATGAATTTGTCTCAGATCAAACAGCCTCACTGGGTTCTTGCACACCTTCATGAATTCTCCATGCAGTCAGCAGCCCGAGGCGTGTGGAAACTCGAACCGAGAGAGGGGGGGCAAGAGGAGCGAAAGAAAAAAAAAAGATGCTGAAACATGCAGTGAAGTGAAGTGAAAGGAGAAGACGGAGCATGTGCTGGGGTTTTTTTTCTTGGTCTTTTCAGTGTCTAATAGAGAGAGAGAGAGAGAGAGAGAGAAAGAGACTTCATTGACGTTCTGGGAAACGTTTCTTCCTCCGTCAAATGTGTGTGGGGGGGCAGTGAAGGCGAGGGAGGCGTTTTAGCGAAGGCCACAGGCAGCTCGTAAAGTCAGCAGCTCTCTCTGCTTCAGGCTGGAATAATAATTCTGTCTTTATTAGGCCATGGAACAAGAGGAGGGGACAAGGGGGGCTCGCTAATAAACGTACAATTCATACCGGTACAAAAGAGGAGCTGTAGTAGGACAGGCTGTTTCGTGCTCGCGCACACACGCTGGTGCACACACACAGATTTTAGCGGAAAATGCTCATAATTTGAAGAACTCCATGGCTATGGTTTTTTTATAGCTTGGTTGGAAATAAATGGCCCCACAAGGAGAGGAGTGTACATAAGGGTACTCACAGATGTTCAGGGGGCATTTAATACAAAAACACAAGGTCTGTTTGGGACACAAGGCATGGTGCTCAACTAATCCTTTTCTAAAGCTCTAACAGAAAACTAAACAAGAAAAAAATTCAGACACTAAAATCGGATTCCTGGTTAATCGATTGAACTTGAAGAGCCTGCTTACATTTCATTTGTCCTTTCTTTTCATTTTAGTTGAACTGTTTCAGAATTAGAACCACGCACAAGTAGTAAACACTCGAGACACCAGCAGAAGTGGCAGGTTTTCTGTGATTCGGCGTCGCTCCTCAGACTGCCAGCGGTGACGACATGATTACGATTTTAATTCAGTCAACAACTCTGGATTAGTGAAAGGGGCTTGCTGAGATCGCATCAACCTGCAGAGCAAGTCGACTCAGGATGGCGGTGGGAGAGGTAATGAGGATGTTTAGCCCAAACTGACAGAGTGTGTACCACTCCTTATCATGAGCTAAGTCATAAATAAGACAAATACACTAATCAGTCAACCGGTGATGTATATGATGTTGATTTTCATTTTATTTTCTCAATAGGTGGGATGGGTTAGGCAGCAAGTGAACGAACAGGTCTTGAAGTTGATGTCCAGGAAATATGAACAAGTCTAAGTGACTTTGACGTTTGAAGTAGTGATGGCCAGACGACTGGGTCTGAGCTTCCACAAAACAGCAGGTGTTGTGTGGTGTTCCTTGAATGCATTGGTTGGTACCAGGAAAGGATGACCGAGTGACAGGGTCAAGGGTGGACAAAGGTCACTTATAAATGGCTTGTCCATCTGGTCTGATCTCACAGAAGAGCTACTGTAGCACAGATTTGTGAAAAAAGTGAAATCATGGTCCTAAGTTTGTTGTTTTTGGAGCTGTCTATTTGCACACCAGTCAGAGTGCCCATGCTGACCCGTATCCTCCACCAAAAGCTCCTACAATAGGCATGTGAGCATCTGAACTGGACCATGGAGCAATGGAAGAAAGTGGTATGGTCTGATGAATAAAAAAAGTTTTTTTTACCTTTTACACTTACCTGGAAAAGAGATGCACTATGGGAAAAAGGCGAGCCGGATGAGGCAGTGTGATGCTCTAGGCGATGTTCTGCTGGGAAACTTCGTACTCCAGCCATTTTCTATTTTGAATAAACACTGTTACAGACCGACAGCAGTGTCCTCTTTCAGCAAGATGATGCATCCTGACACACTTCACACAATATTAAATTTTCAATTCAATTCAATTGTATTTATATAGCGCTTTTAACAATAATCATTGCCTCAAAGCAGCTTCACAAAAATGAAAAGAAAAATTTATGGAAGTGTGTATGTGTGAGGAAAATGTGTCTAGATAATAATGAGATTGTCCCTGATGAATGTTCAGGAACATGACAAAGAGTTCAAAGTGTAGCCTCAGCCTCTGAATTTTCCAGATCTCAATATGATCGATCGTCTGTTGGATGTGCTGGAGGAACAAGTCTGATCCTTGGAGTCTCCATCTCAAGACTTACAGGAGTTAAAGGATCCGGCTGCTGAAGGCTTGGTGCCAGATACCACACACCTTCAGAGTTCTAATGGAGTCACAAGGTGGAACTACTTAATATTAGGTAGGTGGTTGTAGTGTTACGGCTAAAGTGATTAGTGTGTGTATAGTATTTATATTTATGTATATTTTATATAACAAGACACTTAATGCTAAAGATAACATGAGAATTATTTTTAACAACCCTGTTTTTTCCATTTTTGAGCAGACGGCAGGTGTTATTCTGTCGTGCCGTAAAATCCAGCGTGAGGATTAGTGAAATCCTTCAAGCTCAGGGTAAATCTGTAAACCCTCATGCAAATGTGGAAGGTGGTATAAGTACATATTAGAGGATATACCAAACATCTTTTTTTGCTCAACTCTTCTGTTATAAGAAGAGGATTTTCCTTGGCTCTGATTGGTTGAAGGCATTGTTCTCATGTATAGTGTATAATCTGAATTATGTTCTATTCATCCATGAAATCAGTAGATGGACAGTAATCAGAGTAGTATACATTTTGCAGTATCTGTTTAAGGGTAATGTTAATTAAGCATTTTCTGAGTATTTATCAGTGATTTACAATTAACAGCAAGCACAATGCATCAAACAAATTTGCCATTCTTAAGGTAGACCTTGTAAGCAGCTAAGGCTTTAGGTTATTGATTAAGGATTTGAGGATCCCGGCTCGAGCCCCATCGTCGCTGGGTTGCCACACCCCATGCTACCCATCTACTGGATGCAGTGCCAGTCCCATGCCCGGATAGAAAATTAGAGGGTTGCATCAGTAAGAGTATCTGGCGTGTATGGTCTTGTTGCATATGGTCTGCTGTGGCGACCCCTTGATGGAAGCAGCCAAAAGACAGTTAAGGTAGACCTCGTAATCTTACAAAGTAAGAAATAAAACACATAGTCTTTTGCAGGGTGGCACGATGGTGTAGTGGTTGGCACCCTCACCTAGTACCTCCAGGGTCTGAGAAGTTTGCATGCTCTCCCTGTGCTTGGTGGGTTTCCACTGGGTACTCGGTGGGTTTCCTCCCGCAGTGCAAAGAACTGCAGATTAGGCTAATTGTCATTTCCAAATTGCCTTTAGTGTGTGCATATGTGTGAGTGCCCTGCAATGGATTGGCACTCTGTCCATGGTGTACCCCGCCTCATGCCCTAAGCCTCCTGTGACCCTGAATACTGGATAAAGTCGTATGAATGATGAGTGAGTTTTACGTAGTTCCTATTACATCCCCAGTGATTGATATTTTCCTTAAACACTATGTCCCATGATTTTTTACTGTTTAAATTTTAACCATTTATAGTTATATAAGTTACTTTCTGTCCTTTCTCATGTTACACTAGTATCACCTGGGAACACTTGCTGTTCAACAGCCTCTCATTTTTTCCCCACATCAATCTAACAAAACCAAAAAAAATCAAGTTACAATTGATTACTCTGGCTTGTACTGTAAAACTGGCATGCAGAAGGAAAGGAAGGTTCAATTCCCACCAAAACCCCCACCGACTTTCCCAAGCCCAGATAAAACGGGAGGGTTGCGTCAGGAGGGGCATCCGGCATAAAACCTGTGTCAAGTTTTGTGTGGATTGGATGGTCTGCTGTGGCGACCCCTCGACAGGAGCAGCTGAAAGACTAACAACAACTCTGGCTTGTACAAAGCTCTGACACTGGAGACTCCTTCAAAAATAGTTTTTGGCAAAGTTCATTTGGCAACTTTTTCGACAGTCAGTATTAGCTTAAATTACTTGAATGAAATGTCACTAGATGAAGGTCAATACGCTGGAATTGGCTTGGAGTGAGGTCAGGACTGTACGGGGGACGTGGCGGTAACTTCCAGCCGAGTTCCTGTAATGTGAAAGTGGTGTTGGTGAATGATTGTGTGCACACTTTCCACTTGCATCTCTTTTGCAAGTCGTCTGTTGATTTTATACGATGAGATCCTAAATGTTCACTGCAGTGAGCTCCGACCCACCTTGGTCGGGGTCGTCGTTCCCCGGACGGACAGGTTTCTTTAAAATGTTTGCACGATTCCAATGTTTTATGAGTCTACGAGTCTCATCACCGTGCTGTGCATTTGAGTCTTCTATAAATGTCAATCGCTTTTACGCCTTCATTCACTATAGATTTCATCCCGGTTTGACTTGAACGCCCCTCAGGTCTGGGTAATGATCTGATAAACCATGTCAGGATAGAAGTTTCTTAAATATTTTTTTAACAAACACCGTTCCTGGGAATTTGTTAGCAAACGGTCGCTATATATCCTGCTCCATATCATAGATTTTTATTATATTGCCCAACCCAAATGAGAAATATATTTAAAATCCTGTCTTAATCTGGAGCTGGAAACACATTTGAGCATTTATACGCTTATTTAAATCGTTCAAGCGTTTAAACCCCACAGTGGACTTGATGTTAATCCAAAATGGTGGCCATCCCCATGGGCACTTGACTAAACTGCTAGAGCCTTGGCCGTGTTTTTCACAGCTGAGTCATTTGCTTTTTGGAACTGTGTGTGTGTGTGTGTGTGTGTGTGTGTGTAGATGACTGTACATTCTTACACCCATACAACATGGCATGAATGCCAATGGAACAAGAAGAGCTACACACACACACACACACACACACACAAGCTGGAATTTACTGAACAAGTGGGCATTACTGGGCATCGTCTGTGCTGGCAGATACGTGTGTGTTTATATTGTTTTAGTATCTGAATGGAAAACAGAGAGTTTTTACTAATTATGCAGAGGTTTCAGTTTTTTGTCTGATGTTTCTGGTGTTTCAGATGTTTCCGGTGTTTTCCGATATTATTGATGTTTTCATAACCTGGCACTGATCCGATTCTGACGTCCTGACGACAGCCGTCGGTCACTTCTGTTGGTCAGTTATGTGAAACATCACAGGCACGATGGCAGAGGGCAGGCCACGTCCCGTGTTCACTTCAACACACACACACACATGCTCATGCCTTGAATTACACTCTGGGGTCCGGTCCGAAAATATGTAACGTCTGACCCAAAACCGAGGCAGAACTGAGTCAAAGCCTGACCCAGAACTGAGGCAGCTCTAATCCGGCGTGCAGAAGATAACACACGTCCTGAGACTTTTACTGTTGAACAGCTTTTAGTTATTAATTAGAGATAAGGACAAGTGGAGACATGACCACACACATTCTTTCTTTCTTTCTTTCTTTTTCTTTGTCATCTTCATCCTTTATTTCTTTCAGTTATATATTTTTGCTGGCCTTTTCCTATTTTTTTTTGTTTTAATTCAGTCATTTTTTTTTGTCTCTTCTTTTCTTTCTTTCTTTTAAATTCCCCATCTTATAATGTTTTTCTTTTAGATACATTTTCAATAATTTTTTCTCTTGTATTTTTTCTCTTTTTGGTGTCTTACATTTCAATGTTTCTTTCTTTTTCTTTCTTTCTTTCTGCTAATCTTATCCATTCATGCTTTTTCCCTTCTTTATTTTTTCTGTCTTTCCTGCTTTCTTTCTTTCATTTGTTCTTTCTTTTACTAAACTACTGTCTTTTTGTTTGATATTCTTTCTTTCTTTTTTCTTAATCCCATTCTGTTTCATCCTCTTGCAGTCTTTCTTTCTTTCTTTTTCTTTCTTTCTTTTTTGTTTCTGTCTGTCTCATTTTTTCCTCATTTACAGTATTTATTTTTTTTACTCACTCTTTTCTCCCTGTTTTTCTTTCTGTCGGTCTCACATTTTCTTTTAGCTTTTTCCCCTCCCATTTCTTCTTTTTCTATTTCATTCTTGCTGTTTTCTTTTCTTGGATTTTTTTATTTTTCTCGTTCTTTCTGTCTCTGTTTTCAAAGGTGTCTTTATGTGAAACAGAAACAGAAACACACTCGGTCAGGACAGAGTCGGCTTAGTTAATTCTGAAAACACTTATTATTATAACGCATTTGTGTTCTTTGTAGTTGAAAGAGGGTAAGTGTGTGTGTGTGTGTGTGTGTGTGTGGATGAGATTGGAAGCCAAGCTCAGTGCTCTGCCAGTGGAAAAAAACTGCCCGGTTAGGAGTGGCATGGATTTCAAACAAGGCCTGCTCTTCAGATTCTGCACTGGAGTTCCTTCATTCTGTTTTATTGCATTTTCTTTTCTGAATCATTCGTCTTCAGAAGCCGAGGTGCGTCTGGCGCAGGTTAGGAAGCCGACCAGGCCGTGCTGATTACATTAAGGCTTACGGGAACCCGAGGCAGCACTGATTAAATTGTCGAATCCTGGAGTGTTAAATTGGAAAGTGTTTTTTTTTTTTTTTTTTTCTCGTAGGTAACAGTAAACACAACTGGGGATGATTTTATAAAACATCGTGCTGTTATGGAATCTAACGTGCGGCTGAAAGAGAGAGATACAAAACCCTACTTGTTCTGTTTTTTTATTCCATTATTCGACATTTGAGTCAAAGGTTTAATGTTATAAATCCTAAGTAGGAACACTCTGAAAACACATGCTCACTTTCACATCAAAGGATTTCACTACCTCCATATTCCTCTCCTCCTCCTTCTGGTAAAAGATGAACCTGAGGATGTTAATATTGTTAATGATCTCCATCCAATTTTACTTTTTATGCTGCTTGCAAAAATTCATAGCTGTTTTACTCTCAGCCTGGCGCCGGGGTTCGTTTAAACTCCGCTAGCGCCTCCACGCCGAAATTATCGCACGAGTAAGATATCGAGACGTCTAATCAAATTTTTAAATGGGAAAAAAAAAAAATAGGTCTCCGGTGATTTTTATACTCGAGAAACACCTCGCTGGTTTCAACATTCCATCCATCAGCGACTCCCGGCTTCATCTTCACGCGACGAGGTACTAAATGATTTCACAGCTCTTCAGTGGAGATGTATAGACAGACTCGTTATCACCAGTGAGAGGATGTGGGAGCTGCTCAGAAGAGAGGAAGCGCTTATTAAGACTGACTATTTATATCGTGTCATCTTCCACTTCATCTTTTTTATTTGCTTACATACATATTTATGTTCAGTATCCGAACTGACACACGCTTAAGTCTAGAGTTTATAATGTTAACAATAAAAGATGTTTCGCCTTTATTTCTTCTGTCTGTGTTCTCAGGTTTCATCGTCAGATCATCGGGCAGGTCACATTTTAATTGGAGCATCAGAGAAGGAAGATCGCTGTACACACACACCGTCATACACACACCGTCATACACACACCGTCATACACACACCGTCA
The DNA here is from genome assembly GCF_024256425.1 of Clarias gariepinus. Taxonomy (NCBI): domain Eukaryota; kingdom Metazoa; phylum Chordata; class Actinopteri; order Siluriformes; family Clariidae; genus Clarias; species Clarias gariepinus. The sequence continues at coordinate 27,014,015 of NC_071120.1, forward strand.
TACACACACCGTCATACACACACCGTCATACACACACCACTGTACACACACCGTCATACACACACCGTCATACACACACCGTCATACACACACCGTCATACACACACCGTCATACACACACCGTCATACACACACCACTGTACACACACCGTCATACACACACTGTCATACACACACCGTCATACACACACCGTCATACACACACCGTCATACACACACCGTCATACACACACCGTCATACACACACCGTCATACACACACCGTCATACACACACCGTCATACACACACTGTCATACACACACCGTCATACACACACCGTCATACACACACCACTGTACACACACTGTCATACACACCGTCATACACACACCGTCATACACACACCATCATACACACACCGTCATACACACACCGTCATACACACACCACTGTACACACACTGTCATACACACACCACTGTACACACACCGTCAAACACACACCGTCATACACACACCGTCATACACACACCGTCATACACACACCATCACACACACACCACTGTACACACACTGTCATACACACCGTCATACACACACCGTCATACACACACCGTCATACACACACCACTGTACACACACTGTCATACACACACCACTGTACACACACCGTCATACACACACCGTCATACACACATCACTGTACACACACTGTCATACACACACCACTGTACACACACCACTGTACACACACCGTCATACACACACCGTTATACACACACCACTGTACACACACCGTCATACACACACCACTGTACACACACCGTCATACACACACCGTCATACACACATCACTGTACACACACCGTCATACACACACCACTGTACACACACCGTCATACACACACCACTGTACACACACTGTCATACACACACCACTGTACACACACCGTCATACACACACCACTGTACACACACCGTCATACACACACCGTCATACACACATCACTGTACACACACTGTCATACACACACCACTGTACACACACCGTCATACACACACCGTCATACACACACCACTGTACACACACTGTCATACACACACCACTGTACACACACCGTCATACACACACCACTGTACACACACCGTCATACACACACCGTTATACACACACCACTGTACACACACCGTCATACACACACCACTGTACACACACCGTCATACACACACCGTCATACACACATCACTGTACACACACCGTCATACACACATCACTGTACACACACCACTGCACACACACCATCATACACACACTATCATACACACATCACTGTACACACACCATCATACACACACCATCACACACACATCACTGTACACACACCATCATACACACATCGCTGTACACACATCACTGTAAACACACCATCATACACACACCATCACACACACATCACTGTACACACACCACTGTACACACACCATCATACACACATTACTGTACTCACACCACTGTACACACACCATCATACACACACCATCACACACACATCACTGTACACACATCACTGTACACACACCATCATACACACATCACTGTACACACACCATCATACACACACCATCACACACACATCACTGTACACACACCACTGTACACACACAATCATACACACACCATCACACACACACCACTGTACACACTGGTCTCAGTCTCACTAGTTAACAGACGCTTGTGTATTTATACTGTAGTTTAGTTGTTGTCCTGTGTATTCACAGCCCTGCCGCCGTGTTAGACCAACGAAAACAAGCACGCTCGCCATGTGAAACGTTTCAGAAAGCCAATACAGCATCTTATTGACAGCCCAATGTTCTCAGTGTGGATTTTTATCAACATAAGTTCTGCTAGCGAAGCAGCTAAAACGCTAGAACAGTAGAAAAGCCACGGAGTCTGCTCATTGTGATTCTGCGTCAGCATCTTAAACTCGAAAAAAACCCAGAACTCGAGAATCGCTTTGAGCTTGGAGTTATAATAGAAAGTGTTGTAATAGGAGACCTCTCTGATGTGGAGCAGGAACGAGAGTGTGTGTGTGTGTGTGTTCATTAAAGAGAGCCTAAGCTGTATTTCCAGTCTGGCTGGTGGGCGTCCCATGAGCCCCTCTGTCCTGCCGTTTTCAGCACTTTTTTTTAAATTGCGTGCTACGATAAAGTGTCCGAGGGGATTCTCTACCGGCACTATTCACAGCCAAAAATGATTTTCATACCTGAAAAAATTTGCATAGCCGCAAAGAGACGATATCATTTTCAGTTTTACCACATTTCACCATCTCTCCGTTCGGAGAACTCATAACAACTCAGATTTTTTTTTTTTATAAAAAAAAATGATCCATATGATTTTCTCTGAATGATGAATTAACCCGGCGAGCACCATTTTGAAGCCTTGATATCAATATTCAATTCTAATTAAGCCTCATTTACTAGAATTCGACAGCTTTGATCAATGCCTAATTAAGTTCAAAACCACGCATCAGCAACCAGGATGTCATACTCTCCTATCTGGATTTGCCCCAGCTTCACAGCTGTGTGTTTACACCTTTATTCAACGCTTCAGTTATTTTTTAACTCCATCGTAAGAGCGGATATAAAGTTAAATCGTCCTCTCGCACCGTAATGAGCACGCCATTTTATTTTTATTTTTTTAACCAAAGTACACCCCTATAATTTCCTGCTCCAGAATCTCTAATGTGTTTTAATGGCTTTCTCAGATTCAAATGAGTTCTCTAAGTTATTCCCCTCACTCACTTTTTAATTCTTTTTTTTTTTTTCCCTCCGGAATCCGCGCACACGAAAGGCGTCTCGCGATCGTTATGTAACGCAAAGTGACAGGTCATCAGTTTGGCTGACAGCTTCCTGTCAAAAAGCTAATGCACTGCTAAAAAACCTGCTCGTACGTACCGCTCTGATGCGTGTGTAAACACTTCTAACTCGAAAAGTTTGGGGGGGAAAAATGACTTAACAGCTTTTTTCCCCCGTTAAATCACGAGCACAAACAAGAATTAAGGCTCATTACAGACTCAGACGAGTTGATTGATAATCCATTTGGGAGGTTTGATCCACCAATTAGAGACCAAGTTTAGAAAAAAAAAAAAGTAAAAATTCCAAAGAGCCATCAGCAGAAACTGAAATGAAGCAGAGAGAGTAAAATCGAACAGCTGGGACACACCGCACTCCCAGTCCTCAACACAGCTGCCTGTTAGACTGAGGACATGCGACAGATAAACACGCGCTAAACGTCCCGGTCCCAGTGGGCAGGTTTTTCGTATTCTGCCTACAGGTGCCAGCAGTCACCTCCCCCGGGACCTCACGCTATGTGTTTGAGTATCTGGTGTCCAAAAATATTCATTTAAAACACAAACGATTTAGTGTGATACCATTTAATGATCATTTAGAGCAATACAATGTGATTCAGAAGAGTGCAAAGACAATAGTCAGCTGCAGAGAGGGACGTCCCAAAGGCCACACCTCCTGTATTGGGACTGACACAGAGGACCCGCCCCCTTCATTGGGACTGACACAGAGGCCACACCTCCTTAATTGGGACTGACACAGAGGACACACCTCCTTCATTGGGACTGACAAAGAGGCCACACCTTCTGTACTGGGACTGACACAGAGGCCATGCCCCCTTAATTGGGACTGACACAGAGGCCACGCCTCCTTCATTGGGACTGACACAGAGGCCACACCTCCTTAATTGGGACTGACACAGAGGACACACCTCCTTCATTGGGACTGACAAAGAGGCCACACCTTCTGTACTGGGACTGACACAGAGGCCACGCCCCCTTAATTGGGACTGACACAGAGGCCACGCCTCCTTCATTGGGACTGACACAGAGGCCACACCTCTTTAATTGGGACTGACACAGTCCACACCTCCTTCATTGGGACTGACACAGAGGCCACACCTCCTTCATTGGGACTGACACAGAGGCCACACCTCCTTAATTGGGACTGAGACAGAGGACACACCTTCTGTACTGGGACTAACACAGAGGCCACACCTCCTTCATTAGGGCTGACAAAGAAGCCACACCCTTCTTTACTAGGACTGAGACAGAGGCCACACCTACTTTACTGGGACTGACACAGAGGCCACGCCCCCTTTATTGGGGCTGACACAGAGGCCATGCCCCCTTCATTGGGACTGACAAAGAGGCCACACCCCTCATTACTAGGACTGACACAGAGGCCACACCTCCTTCATTGGGACTGACACAGAGGCCGCACCTCCTGTACTGGGACTGACACAGAGGACACACCTCCTGTACTGGGACTGACACAGAGGCCACACCTCCCTCATTGGGACTGACACAGAGGCCACACCTCCTTCATTGGGACTGGCACAGAGGCCACACCTCCTTCATTGGGACTGGCACAGAGGCCACACCTCCTTCATTGGGACTGGCACAGAGGCCACACCTCCTTCATTGGGAATGTTACAGGCTATGCCTCTCTCACCTGGACTGACACAGGCCACACCTGAGCTAACCTAAGTCATATTAGCTAGCGATTCATATGCAAGTTAGCGAATGTTGCTAGATAGCTTCATAAGCTAACGTTATAGCCAGGAGACTTCAAAAAACCTATTTGCGTGCAGTTATAAAATGACAGAATGTTTGGAAACATTTGAAAAGCTCGAAGATATCAAATGCCTGGTTTTATGGCGGGAAAACCCTATGGCTAACAATGTTAAACAACGGGAAAGCGACCCATGAGGTAAAGTTTGCTAATATTTATGTATTTTTAAGTAGTGTCATGTTGAACAATGATAAAGATTTCTGTTGTAATCTGTGACTTATTGTAGCACAAAATCGCAGCTTTGCCTTTATGTAACGTAACTCCCGCTTCAGCCACGCTGTACTAAACATTCCACACGAAGTAATGATTTCAGATAACAGGTTGCTGTCAGAAAGCTAATCTGGTCATAAAAACCCTTTAAACCATGCATGGCTGGGGGATCTGTAAACAAATCAGTCACCGCAAGTCTAAAGAAAAAGCAATCTACTTGTCAGACAGTGATATTTTCCCTTTTCCCACATGTCTCAGAAGTATGGATAACAAATAGCATGATTGAAGAACGCGCCTTTCGCTAACGCGATCAGTAACAAAAACTTTTTAGCGTTTCTGCACAAATCACAGAGTGGTTTCTGATTTGGTTGTTTTTTTATCACCTCATGAGAGGATTTGTTTGATCAAAGATGCTATTAATGCTAATGATGACTGAAAGCTAAGTGAAGTTTAACAAGGTAGTAAATGAAATCAGCTGACAGGATGCTAAAGCATGAGTTGCTTCTTTTATCTCAGATTTTATTTTGGAAAACTGAATTGCTCTTTGTAGCGGCTTATTGTCTAGATAATAGCAAGAAAGCGGAATAGTGTGTTAGCGAACAAACTAATATTAGACTACAAATTAACTAAATTATATACTTCAAATAATACAACTAGTCGAAAAAAGCAGGGAGTATATTTTTATATGTATAAGTACAAACAAATATAACAAATATACAGGTATATGTTCTTGTAGCACAGAAGGAAAGTTTTGTAAGACAAACTTTGGTCACTTCTAGGTCAAATTGTTAAATAATTAACCTACAACCAGGAAGTGAGCTAGAGTGGATGGCACAAGATAGAAAAACTACAAAGAAAAGAAAAAGTTATTTCACCCCTGTGCAAAACTTTAGTGCATTTGTAGGGAAAACAGTTAATCAATACATGATTACATACAGTACATGCATTCAGAAATACATATATAACATATAATAACATTTTTTATTTAATATTCTTTACTTTTTAAAAAAAGAATTTTGCTAAAGTTTTTACTAGGTAAATTAATTACTATATATATATATATACACTACCTGACCAAATGAAATTGGTGGCTCAGTGGTAGGTTTCTCACCTGCAATGTGAAAGGCCTGGGTTCAATTCCCACCCAATGACCAAAGCCAAACCACTGAATGCATTGCTGATCCCAAGCCAGGATAAAGTGGGAGGGCTGCATCAGGAAGGGCATCCAGCATAAAAGCTGTGTGGATCGGTTATTGTTAGCAGAAAGACTAACAACAACACTTCCTAGCCAAAAAAAATCACACACGCTAGGATTTCATTAAGTCACATTCATTTAGCTTTAATTGCATCACACAATTTGCTATCCAGTTCATAAGTGAAAATGATTCCTTGTGCTCCCGGAGCCACTTTTTCACTTTCTTAGTCCTGGAATATGGTCGTAACATCAGGAAAATAAAACGCTGTAGATGTTATAACGTGGTCATTCAGTACATTCAGGTCGTCAGCTGACTTCATTTTATTGCCACATACAATTGCTGAGCCTAGACCTGAGCAACTGAAGCAACCCCAGACCACTGTACCTCCAGAGGCTTGTACAGTGGCCACTATGTGTGATAAGTGCATCGCTTTCCGACTTACCCTGATGAGCCCATCGCTCTGGAATTGGATCAATCATCTCAGTCTTATTAGACCACATGACCTTTTTCATTGTTCCAAAGTCCAATCTTTATGCACCCTAGCAAACCGAAGCCTTCTGAAATTGTGACTCTTTTAGTTCCGGTCATGTATCTTTGCTTAAAGTAAGGTACAAATACCTGAAAAAAAATTGTACAGCAATCGTGCAACTTTTATTACATGATAATATATATATTTTTTTCATTTTAAATGTAGTTTTGACTGTTTCAAAACTTGTATTAGTAGTAGTAGCAGTAGTAGTACGGTTAAGGTCAGGATTGGTTTTCTGATTCACCTGTCAGGAGAAGGGATTCTTAGAAGCTTTTTTCTAGAAACCCACAGCAGGGGGATTTCCTTTCTACATAAAAACTCTTTCATGAAGTGAAGAGCTCCTACTTTTCAAGCCCTCATGAAAAGTTTTTTTTTTTCTAATGTTGTAAAGTGTTCGATTCCTTAACGCAGTTGAGTTCGGAGACCATATCATTCTGATATCAGTGAAATATCAATCTTGCTACAGCATGTAAGTATTAGTTAACTGCCAGTGTTACAGACAAACGTGAACAACCTGTCAGGCTGATCAGGGCCCCAGACTTGTTTAGCTGGGCATCTGTTTTAAATGCTAAATGCTAATGAGGGCTTGCTATACAGCTAATTAAGATTTAACGCTTCTGTAGGCAGCTAACGACAGGATGGTGGTAGTTTTTCAATTTACATTCTTGTCATTCTTGGCAGCATTGACACCATTAATGCTAGCCGCCTGTTAGGAGGTCTTTTAGATGCTAATTATGTTTATAAACAGCCTTGGAGGTGAGACGATTTTACATTAGTCTTTAAGACCGATGCTTAAATGTACTGTTCAAGTTTCTAGTAAGTCATCACCTTTAATAGTGTTTCCCTAAGAATTAAGTAACAGAGGTGTAATGGTCCACTATGGGATTAGAATCGAGGTGTCAGTTCAAAAGATAATCATAGAAATACATTTTTTAAAAGAACAAAGGAATTGGTGCAGAAAATAGTCTCATGTATCATTTAGAAGTTACTATATCATATTGTTTTCTATATTGTGCCTCTATTGGCTAATATTTACATGATGTAGCTAGCGAACAAAGGGTACAACACCCTCTCAGAAAATATTTAGCAAAAACGTGAAGCAGTGTTAACTGGCAAGGCTCAGGTTTCATTAATTCTTGTGTCTATTGGTATTGTTGAAGGGCAAGATGGATTGCGTCCTTAGAGATTTGATTTAGGACCGACTCTCCACCTCTGCTCTTCCTGAAGGTGAAACCGAACAGCTATCCATTCATCCTCTCGGCACCAAGGAGCTAGATCACAACTTCATGTTTCCCAAAAACAAACAAGTAAATATATAAGCAGGGCTGGACGTTTGGTTTAACCATAGGGATCCTCAGGAACTTGGTTCACTTCAGTCCTTTAACTCATGACATGGTGTTCTCAGTGTTTTACACATTTCCATTTAAAAAGACATGCACTACTCCTCTCCACTTGCTCGTCCTTTTTCTTTTTCCCTGTATTCTTGTTCTGGCTTGGCTATCAGCGTCAAAGCCAAAGGGTTATTTCAGTTCACCCGAATTGCTTTCAGGGAAGTTGGCTATGTTTCTCGATGATGTGCAGAGAACAGGTGCCAATTCCGTGCGCCGTCCGACAGCTTCTTCCGTTTCATCTACTGCACATCAGTCCTCAGATGTCGAGTTGTGTGAAGCGAAAGATTTAAAAAAACGCCTTCTTTTCGGTTCAACGCCATCTCAGAACCTCTCGGATGAATCCTTTCATATCAGAAAATTTAAGCACTCTGTGTATTCACCACATCTTCTTTAGCTTCTAGTTTTAAACTGAGCAGATTTACACAGCTGTCCAGAATCATCATCATAACGTAGTTGCCAAGATTCTCGATTGCAACAGTTGGACAGTTGCTTATGCTCTTACAAAAGCTTTTGGGAGTCGATCTTAGTGCCACAGCTTGTACAAGTGCCAGCTGAAATTATTTCAGCCTACCCAACCATGATGTAGTCTGGGTGAAAAGTGTTGCAGTAAGTGCTTTATCTTCTTCAAAATCTATCAACAGGAATAGTGGGGGTGAAACAGGAATTCATCCCATTGCAGTGCCATCATTATCACTAATTCACATCTAGGGGCAATTAAGCCTTGCATATTCTACATTTACATAGTGAATATGCAAAACTGCAAAAGGAATTTGTTACCTGTATTCAGGATTGAAACAGGGACCCTGTGAAAAGGCAAAGCTACCCACATAAATGATTCAAGTACCTCTCCTAGCAGAAACAAAAGTCCAATGGGTGGAGTCAGCATTGGTCCGGGTGGAGGCAAACCAGTTTCAAATTCTTCCTACCTAAGCAGATGCCACCCAGAGGTCCATCAGGTGGTATCCAGTTCCTCTTACCTGGGCAGAGTCTACTCAGAAGTACAGGGGATGGAGGGAGACCTGATCTAGGTCATCCTACCTGGACAGAACTGACCCAAAAGTCTAGGAGGTGAACCAAGATCTGAACTAGCTTCTCCTACCTGGCCAGAGTTCACTGAGAAAAATTTAGTAGGATGAGTCAGACCTTATCCACCTGGACCGAGTTGACCCAAAAGTCCGGAAGATGGAGATGGAGGTCTCTCAGTCGGTTAAGGCTGTGAGTTACTGGGTTACTGATCGGAAGGTCGGGGGTTCGAGCCCCCAGCATCGCCTTGAGCAAGGCCCTTAACCCTATCTGCTCCAGGGGTGCTGCAAGCTGGCTGACCCTGCGCTCTGACCCCAGTTTACTAATTGGGATATGTGAAAAAAGGGGCAGTGGTGGCTCAGAGGGCTAAGGCACTGAGTTACTGATCATAAGATTGCCGGTTCGATTCCCAGCTCTACCAGCTTGCTACTGTTGGCCCTTGAGCAAGGCCCTTAACCCTATCTGCTCCAGGGGCGCTGTATCATGGCTGAACCTGCGATCTGACCCCAGTTATGCTGGAATATGTGAAGAAGGAATTTTACTGTGCAGTAATGTATATGTGACAAATAAAGGCTTAACTTATCCTAAATTCGGTCCAGTTTCTCCTACCTGGGCAGAGATGACCCTAAACTAAAGCATGTCAACTCACACCAGATCCAGCTTTTCTCACCAGGGCAGAACCTAGAAATCCAGACGATGGTGTGAGGCCTTGTCCAGCTTCTCGTACCTGGGCAGAGTTGACCTTAAAATAAAGAATATGAACTCAAACCTGATCCAGCCCCTCCATCTGGGCAGAGTTGACCCAGAAATCCAGGGAATGGAGAGGGGCCTTTCACAACTCCTCCTACTGTATCTCAGCAGAATTGCCCCAAAAGTCTAGTGGGCGGAAGTAGACCATATCTAGTCAATCCAATATCCCAGAAGGTGGAGCCCACTTGGTATGTTTATTTATTTATTCATTCATTCTTTCTTTCCATTTATCCTGTACAGGGTCATGGGTGCCCTGCAGCCTGTCCCAGAACACTTTGGGCATAAGGCAAGGTAAACCCTGAACAGGGTGGCAATTGGATTGGAGGACACGCACACACACACATACTACAGGCAATTTTGGAAACTCCAGTTAGCCTAATCTGCATGTCTTTGGCGTAAATCGGAGTACCAGGAGGAAACCCACCAAGCACCGGGAGAACATGCAGACTCCATGCACAATCCAAATTGGCTCCAAAGACAATCCTGGAGGTGCAAGGGCACGGTGCTGAGGACTAAGCCACTGTGCTACTTTGTTTCATTTATTCTAATTTTAATTTACTATTACAGTGTAACTACATCTGATCAGATCCTTCACTGTTAAAGAACCTCCTGTACTGTAAATATTTCAGGTGTCAGTTCTTACTTCTGGCCTACATCATATTCCTTTTTCTTTTCAGCTACCTGCAGAGCCGGAGATGAAAGACTTTGCTAACTGTTTGAGAGCAATCATTTCAGTTTGTTCAAAGTGTTGCCACTTTAGAGAACGTTCTAACAAAACACCTGGATTCATTATGATTAGAGGAAAGAATTAAGAGTATATAGTTAAACATGTTTCCAGCTGGTCAGGCTTAAATCTGTTGCATGTTACTATGCAAATTAGCTCATTATGAACACAAACAACTTTCAATGCTGTTCCTCACTTTCAGTTCCTTAATAAATGAGACAGCTGCTGTCAAAAAAATTTCAGGCCATGTTTAATCTTACTAATGTTTTGGGGGTTTTGGCTCCCACAGATATCTTAGCACACTTGGATAAAATGCAACCCCAGACCTCCTACCGATTTAAATGTTTCACATGCATCTTGGGTGCGTTTCCACTTTAATATTTAATGCTGGATAATCTCCATCCTGATACTCACAACACATAAAATGACCAAGCGTAAATGTATGTGTGTAAGTTTTTAGACCTTCGAGTTGCTCATTATGCGCGTACACTAAGTGGCATTCTGTCATACAAAGTATTTTAACCTAGAAATGAACTTGCAGTGCTTCAAAAACAAAAATTATGTTACATTTTATTGATTCCTGAATGATATTTTAACTCTTTGACTACAACTATTAATCCGCCAGGTCAGTGGGAGGGGGGCAACTGGGGAAAAATCCTAACAGATGGGAGTAATGGCCTGGGACATCCATTTATACATGCAACTGGCCTGTTTGATTAAAATGTGTTAAAATGGCAGTGTGCATGCACAAAAAGCCTCCCACATACTTTTTTGTTTGTTTGTTAGTTATTTTGGCATTTCATTAGATATCAGCTTGGAAATAAATTACTACTGAAAATCTGTTTTGTAAAACTCAGTGATGATTAACTTTTGAATCTTAAATCAAGTTCTGCAAGTGCCCACCATACTTGGTTGGTTTCCTGAGGCATTGTGGTTTCCTCCCACAGTCCAAAGACAGTTAGGTTGATAGTGTGATCAGGGTTTGCAAATTGCCCATAGTGTATGCATTGGGTTGGCAGCCCATCCATGGTGTACCCTGAGTTCCATCTGAGAGGCTCCAGGCCCCCCATGACCATACACATTATAAGTGGGATACACAATGGATGGATGGATGTTATGACTCTGATTGGATGGATTAATATATGAATGGATGGAAAGATGGATGGATGGATGGATGCATATTATAACCCTGATTGGATGGATGAATGAATGGATGGGTGGATAGGTACTATGGCTATAACAACAAACATTGGATGTATGGATGAAAGGATGGCTGGATGTGGGCTATAATGGCCCAGAATGGATGGATGGTATTATGGCCCAGATTAATTGGATTGATGGAGGATGGTATTACAGTCCACAATTGAAGGATACATGGATGAACTGATAGATAGTACAGTGGCCCAGATTGGATGGATGGATGGATGGATGGATGGATGGATGGATATTATAGCCCTGACTGGATGGATGGATGGATAGCCCTGATTAATCACTGATTGTATAATTGAGGATCCAGATTACTAAAATAAAGACAGATCTCCAAAAAAAAAACAATATGGCCATGGTTTCTTTTTGGATTCTAGTAAGCTATAGTCATATTGCACATTTGGAGTCTCCCTAAAGGTGTTTTTGTTTCTGTTTAAGAACCAGATTAAAAAAAATAATAAAACAGCCCAAATGGTAAAACATCTGGTCCGGAATGTGCACACATTGTGGCCTGTTGTGTTTTATTGTTTGTCTACTGCTGCTGTCATGTTTTTCTTACCTGAGCATCTTAATTCCAATATGGCGGTCGACAGGTGGCCTGACCTTGTGTGGCTGAACGGACAGCAGGAGGCATTATGCCAGGTGCTGTTGAGGGGCAAAATGCCTGGCTAACGTGTTCAATTCATCAGGCTTTGTTCCTGTTTCTTCTTTGTTGGTGGTGAATCCGTGACAGCCACAGTATCTATTGAAGCTTCGTCAGGGCTTAACAAAAGCCGTCTCATGAATACGTTCCTCTTAATCACATAGCAGACGCTCTAGCACATTCTGTTCATTTAATTAGTAAGGATGAGTCAACGGAGCGATGCTCTTATCAGCTCCACCTTCAAAAGCGCGTGTCCGGCGGGTCTTTCCTACGGCGGCGTCTTCGTAATGACAGTTCAATTTCTCTGCAAACTTGCTTTCTTATATTGTGTCACACAGTGATGTGCTACGTGCTGTTGCTTTTTAAACCCTGCTGCCCAGCAAGCCTTGTTTTTAATATAATTACATGTTCTGTTCGTCTCGCTTTCCTTTGTTGATGTTTTTCACACTTAATTGTGCGAGATTAGCTGGCAGCTGTGCTAGCACGAGTCAATTCCCGACCTGTCACGGCGAACAGAGTGCCGGCTCCATCTTGTCCCAGACGATACTGTGAAGCTGGCAAGGCCTCTGAAACTGTTACCTAAAGCACAGTTAAAGAGACAGAGAGAGAGAGAGAGAGAGAGAGAGAGAGAGAGAGAGACGACAGGTGTGCCCATGAGATCAGAGACTCCCAGGGCAACACAGTAATCACTCTAAATCACGGTAAAAGGGAAAAAAAGGTCATAAATTTAAAAATGGGCCTGGGATCATGTTAATGCTCATCCAAGGTGAAGCCATCCCGAAAGACACCCGTTGGCACCCCTGTTGTTCCTCCCTGCATCTTCGTATTTTGGACCCGGAATACTAAGTAGACAGGCGTCGATAGCCGTTTACGTGATAAATCTCAATATTAATACAGTCACCGCTCCGGCGTTCCACTTGGGAGGAAGTCGGCGAGATAAAGGCGTCCTTTATTTTTTGACAGATTTTCAAAAGAGCAGTGCGTTGTCAGTCTCAGAAGGCAGTCCCATAATTCAGTTATCTGGATGTGGATAGTAGATACGGCATGCAGAGCTGTTGTTTTAGGTTCTTAGTGAAGAAATAAAGAAAGGACAAAAAGACCATTAAATGCAAAGCTTTAAAAAAGCATAAGGATTTTGGTCAGTCATTAGACTGTAGTATATCTTAACTTATATATGTAATTAATTAAACTGTGTTCCCCTAAGATTGGATGTTTACTACATTAAAACAAAACAACAATAATACTTTTCCTTTGAGATTTTTTCGGATTTTTCTCTAAGTTAGTCATAGCCAATTCCTACCCATGATCAGTGTTGGGTGGAGTTAGGTGAGATAGGGGTATTAGTAGTTAACAGATTATGAGCCAAACTTCACTGAGTGATGATAGTAGAATAATTATAAAGGTCTTGACTAAAACAGCATGCATGAGGAATCACAAAGGAGTTTTAATTTTCTGCAGTGGAAAAGTACTCGAACTAGTTACTTTTATCAGAAAGTAACGCTGTAATGGAACTGATTACTTTTTAAAGACCGTAATTTTGTTTTTACTTTAAAAAGTAACATCCCATAACACTGCCCATGATTAGGGCACTCCTCCATTAACTACCAACCAGGAAGGGCAAAGACTATCGCCAGCCAACATCAACTCGCTCTTACACCGTAGGCAGTGTTGTAACACACTCAGAGGATGGTGCTATATACTGGTTCCACTTGTGTGAGCCAACTTTTACTCCCCATCCCTCCGTCATGACCATAAACCAATCACAGGATACTAAACTTGTGTTTCTAAGTGCCGACCCAAGAGACTCCTTCTGTACATGTTAAATAAACATCTCGTCAACATAGATTTTTCTAAAATCTCTAAGCTGTAGCTATAGAAACGATGTTAAGGGGTCAATTATGAATTGTTAAAAATCTGCACTACTGTCGGAGCTGCGGTTATGGAAAATTCATCAACACCTTCAGACCAATCAGAGCCCAGATTTCTGCAATATAACAGTAACTAAAGCGGTAAGTTATTTAAATTAGGTCTCGACTCAAATTAACATTTTCAGTATTGGTTAAAATACATGCGTCGAGGGTATGGCTAGGCGCTAATGCTAAAATATTAAATAACCGAGACAACATGACTGTTTAAATGGGGGACACAGAATAGAACAAAGTGACACATAACACACAAAACTGTACACACTCAGGGGAAAGCGCAACATTTTTTATTTAATTTTCTTTCTAACACTTTACATCACTCTGTCTGTCTGAGTGACCTTCAAATGGCCCTTCTCTCCAGACTAGCCTAAGGGCTGTGTGACTCGCTCAAGGGCAGGTCGAACCCAAACAGGCCGCTCAGAGCCGAGATCAAACCCGTGCCCTTTTCACTTCATGACCAATCCCCGTGCCTGCTGGCGAGCTGAGACATTATTCAGCTCTAAACACGTCCCTCGCTCTCGCTTTCTGTCAAACTGTCAGCGTTTCACTTTCTTCCTGACTCACAGCTCAGAAACCGCACCGATCTCTGGCTAAGTGTTGCGCCTCTTGCCGTAGCCCGAGGGATCTGACCTCTGACCCCTGCCGTAATTGAGTCGGCACCATGCCTCTCTGTTCCGGCCTACTTTCCACATTTGTCCCGGTGTTGTGCTACATTTTGCCGTTCCTGTTCCACATGACTAATACATCCTCAGTGATCAAGACCTGCTGGAGAATTACTGAAAAAGATGCAGAGTAACAATATTTTGAGAACGATAAATAAGACATATTTATGCATGGATAGTTACTTAGTAACAGGAAGTGAAGGTTTGAGTTAGTCGATGAACTGATATGGTGCTTTCACTCGTTCAGAAAAGATGCTATTTATCCACGAGCACGGTGCGTACACAGAGCTATCCATCTAACTATCTGTTCCGGTCATACTACCGTCCACTACATCCATTTACCTTTTCCTCTATCCTGGTCTACACTATAAGATCATCCCTCCATCCTGATGACCTCATTATATTCATCTAAATATATTTAGATGCTCTCATCATTTTTATCTCTCCATCCTGATGACCTCATCACTTTCATCCATATATCCTAATAACATCACTTTAATGAGGTCATCACTTTCATCATGCTATCCTGATGACATCATCACTTTTATCCCTCTATTTCGATGACCTCATCACGTTCACCCCTTTATCCTGATGACATCATCACTTTCATGAGGTCATTTTTTTCATCACGATATCCTAATTCCCTTATCATTTTCATCCCTCTATCCTTATGACATCACTTTTGTCCCTCTATTCCGATGACCTCATCACGTTCATCCCTCTATCCTGATGACATCATCACTTTCATAAGTTTATTGTTTTCATCACGATATCCTAATGCCCTTATAATTTTCATCCATCTATCCTGATGACATCACTTTTATCCCCCTATTCCGATGACCTCATCACTTCCATGCCTCTATCCTGATGACATCATCACTTTCATGAGGTCATTGTTTTCATCACGATATCCTAATGCCCTTATAATTTTCATCCATCTATCCTGATGACATCACTTTTATCCCTCTATTTCGATGACCTCACTACTTTCATCCCTCTATCCTGATGACATCATCACTTTCATGAGGTCATTGTTTTTTATCACGATATCCTAATGCCCTTATAATTTTCATCCATCTATCCTGATGACATCACTTTTATCCCTCTATTTCGATGACCTCACTACTTTCATCCCTCTATCCTGATGACATCATCACTTTCATGAGGTCATTGTTTTCATCACGATATCCTAATGCCCTTATAATTTTCATCCATCTATCCTGATGACATCATCACTTTTATCCCTCTATTTCGATGACCTCATCACGTTCACCCCTTTATCCTGATGACATCATCACTTTCATGAGGTCATTTTTTTCATCACGATATCCTAATGCCCTTATAATTTTCATCTATCTATCCTGATGACATCACTTTTATCCCTCTATTGCGATGACCTCATCACTTTCATCCCTCTATTCTGGTGACATCATCACTTTAATGAGATCATTGTTTTCATCACGATATCCTAATGCCCTTATAATTTTCATCCCTCTATCCTGATGACATCACTTTTGTCCCTCTATTCCGATGACCTCATCACGTTCATCCCTCTATCCTGATGACATCATCACTTTCATGAGATCATTGTTTTCATCACGATATCCTAATGCCCTTATAATTTTCATCTATCTATCCTGATGACATCACTTTTATCCCTCTATTGCGATGACCTCATCACTTTCATCCCTCTATTCTGGTGACATCATCACTTTAATGAGATCATTGTTTTCATCACGATATCCTAATGCCCTTATAATTTTCATCCCTCTATCCTGATGACATCACTTTTATCCCTCTATTCCGATGACCTCATCACTTCCATCCCTCTATCCTGATTACATCATCATTTACATGAGGTCATTGTTTTCATCACGATATCCTAATGCCCTTATAATTTTCATCCCTCTATCCTGATGACATCACTTTTGTCCCTCTATTCCGATGACCTCATCACGTTCATCCCTCTATCCTGATGACATCATCACTTTCATGAGATCATTGTTTTCATCACGATATCCTAATGCCCTTATAATTTTCATCTATCTATCCTGATGACATCACTTTTATCCCTCTATTGCGATGACCTCATCACTTTCATCCCTCTATTCTGGTGACATCATCACTTTAATGAGATCATTGTTTTCATCACGATATCCTAATGCCCTTATAATTTTCATCCCTCTATCCTGATGACATCACTTTTATCCCTCTATTCCGATGACCTCATCACTTCCATCCCTCTATCCTGATTACATCATCATTTACATGAGGTCATTGTTTTCATCACGATATCCTAATGCCCTTATAATTTTCATCCCTCTATCCTGATGACATCACTTTTATCCCTCTATGCCGATGACCTCATCACTTCCATGCCTCTATCCTGATGACATCATCACTTTCATGAGGTCATTTTTTTATCACGATATCCTAATGCCCTTATAATTTTCATCCCTCTATCCTGATGACATCACTTTTACACAATGACCCCATCACTTTTTTATCACGCTATCCTGATGACCTCATCCTATTTATCCCTCCATCCTGATGCCCTTATCACTTTTATACATCTCTCCTATGCCCTTGCCATTTTCTCTGTCATCCCTTTATCCTGACATCCTCAAGCATTTCCTCACTCAATCCTGATGCCCCTGATAATCTCTTTCATCTCTCTATCCTGATGCTGTCTCACTTCATCCCTCTATCTTTTGTATCCTTCACTTTATCCTGATATCATTTCCCCTTCACCCTCTGTCCTGATGTCCTCGTATCTTAAATCCTTCTATCCAATTTTTTTACAAGTTCCCTCCATCTTGACCATCCTTCCTCAGTCATGACTGTATGAACGTGAAAACTTGGATTAATTAATTGTTTTTAATAAAAAGCAATATTAAACTCTGCCATGGTGAAGTTTATTAGAAGCTTCATCCAATCAGTGTTGCTTATTAAAGAGCTTAATAAATCTGTAACTACTTCAATAAAGCCGTATAGCGAGCGGAGATAAGCAGCTTAGCTTTCTGGCTCCTGAACAAAAGCACGGACGTGTAAAAGTAGAGCTGCAATAGTAGATTAAAACACAAGCTCCTCTTCCTTTGACCTCCTTCTCCGAGACATCCAGCATGACCTGGATTAGAGAGAGGCATCACACATCTAACGTAAAGCAGACTCGCTGGTTCGCCCAGACAATGCTTTCTGTTTGTTTGTTGCTGTAAACAATGGCATCAAAGCGTCTGTGTCGTTTTTACCAACGCGCTGGAAGTTCAGGTAAACAGAATCAGCTCAGAACACGGCCGTAAGTCGGAATTGCACCAGGGCTTTTGTTCTGCCTTATCTCATAAAAGAAAAAAAAGACAGGCTTGTTGTTGTTATCAAAGGTGCTCAGATCTCCTCTTTGTGATGGTCTGATTTGAGAGTAATCCCTCCATCAATGGCGGTGCAGATCCGCAGCTTCATTGGAAGAAAAACCCTGTGGAGATCAATAAACCTCTTGCGCCGCTTCCAGTCACAGTGTCGGAGATTAGTATGTATTACGCGACGCCGGCCCGTGACCATCCTTTTGATTTCTTCACATTAGCACTCTCGTGGAAATAGTTTTTCCATAGTTTTATCACCACCAAAATCTATATGGTGTAAAAATGCAAATCAGGACCTTGTCAGTTAATAGGCTTGGCCATATGGTTTTAGCAATCGTACATGATGATGATGATGATGATGATGATGATGAAGATGACGATGTCACTGCAGTCCACTCAGGCAGAGGAGCATTGTACTGATGTTTCTCGTTCAGCTTATAAGCCTTGTTATTTCTATTTCATTGTCTCCTCTCTGTCGCCTGGGTAATCCCCCGAGTCTGCAGGCCCACTTCCATTATTTATTCATGACACACTGCAGAGTAAAGCCTCCTCCAAGCGGTCAGGACTCTGCACCGACGGCTGCTCTGAGGGGCGCTCTGCCCGAATCTGAGTGGCCTCCGGAACGGACGGTGTTTAAGTACCCGAGCCACTCGGCTATAATGAAGTACCTTCTGATTAGCACACAGAGCTCATGCAGGAATAACCGGAGACATGATCCTGTGGGAGAATGTGTTAGTGTCAAGTGTGGAGGATGGGGATGGGGTCGAGGAGGGGGACAAGCCGGAGCTGCTTGGGTATTAGAGGAGTGTTTTCTTTTAGCTGCGCTTTGAGTGTACTCAGTGTGTAATCAACACTCTGATTCAGTGTGATCTGATTGAAACTGAGTTTCCTGTGTCTTGAGCTCAGCTCCTTAAGACTTTCCACAATTTGCACTACAGAGCTCTATAAATCCTGATGAGCGGTTGTGTGGTAACATGGTGGGTTACTGGGGTGTGTCGGAGTGTGCCGGGGCGTGTCGGGTGACCCGTAATGTACAGTGGAGATTACTGTATGACTTCCATGCCTTTATGTGGCACTAACATACTGTATTAGGCCTTAGCTCTGTCTCAGCATCAGTGTTACACCACTTATGACATCACAACTATGACATTAGAGCTACAGCAAGCCGGGATTTTTAAAGGATATGACTCCTTTCCTACAAGCCACAGGTAGAAGCAGATTAGCCACGCCTCCTTCACTAGGATAGAAATGGGGAAGCCACGCCTCCTGTACTAGGATAGAACCGTAGAAGCCACACCTCTTGCACTCAAGTAGAACTGGAGAAGCCACACCTTCTTCACTTAAATTAAAGCAAAGAAGCCACGCCCCTGTCACTAATATAGAAGTGAAAAAGCCACGCCTTCTTTACTAAAATATAGAAATAGAAAAGCCACACCTCCTTCACTAGGATAGAAGCAGAGAAGCCACACCTCCATTAGTAGAATATAAATGGAGAAGCCATACCTCTGTCACTAAAGTCCAAATAAAGAAACCACACTTTCTTCACTAAGATCAAAGCAGAAAAGACACGCCTCCTTCATTAATATAAAAGTGGATAAGCCACACCTCCTTAACTAGTGTAGAAGTGAAGAGGCCACACCTTCTTTACTAGGATAGAAGCAGAGAAGCCATGCCTCCTTCACTAGAAACAGGAGTGAAGAAGCCACGCCTCCTTCACTAGGATTAAAGTGGATAAGCCACGCCTCCTTCACTAGGATAGAAGTGGAGAAGCCACGCCTCTTTCACTAGGATAAAAGCCACACCGGTTTCCCGCTCCAGTCCATCCTTCCAGCTTAAAGTTAACTCCCAGCAGAGGTAAATTAGTGACATATATTACTCAGTATTTCACCCTTGATGATTTTATATGATAAATACATGGAGCTGCGCTACCATAAACATAATAGTAATAATAATAATAATAATAATAACAGTAATAGCGCATTCTAATTCCAGCTGCGCGATCATGTACAGCATAAACTGGAGGAAGTTAACAAGACAAAAATGGATCAGGAAGAACAGGAACTAACTAGTTTTTTCAGATTTTTTAATGTAGCTAAAAATCTGAAACGTACCTCCACATTTATGCTAACATTATCTGACGAAGTTAGCTAAACATGAACTTGTCACTTTGGTTTCTTTTCATTTAGATAAATAATCAATCCTGCCAAAGTTCCCCATTTAAGACTACGCATTGTTGCCGGTCACCATGGCAACGGTTATTATTAATTAGTTTCTTTTTTTTTCCAGCCGATGTGTGCAGTAAGAACAGTGTGTTCTCTCGATCAGTCGGGTAATAGGTTAACCGCACACGATGTTTCTCTCGGGGTGTCTGTCCCTTTGTCTCAGTGAAAAGGCCTTAACGCTGTAACGATCGCGTCCAGTAATCTCCCTATTAGCACACGCCTCGCTCTTTTAATCATACTTATTACACGCAGCGTGGAGGCATGGCGAGCCCGCGTTCAACGTAGCATGCGGCAGTAATCCGTCTGCACGCACTCGTATGAAAATGTGCAGAGATTATCTAAAGAGGGGAGGAGGACGCTTCCTTCCTGAGCCTGCAGACTAAATCTCATCCAAACCCTGCATCCTGTGTGTTTCTGGGGCGTTTGTGCCTTTTTAATCATATTTGTTGTATTGTCATTACTACTGTATGGATAAAGCTACTTAGAATAATAATAATAATAATAATAATAATAATAATTTTATGTTTATTTTACATTTGATGGAAATTATTACCATTATTATTATCATTATTTATTTATTTATTTTTATACATCTATTTGCTTTTAAATAAAGTGGGACCGCATAATGCATGGACAGGTTGAGAGACACACACACAAAGATAGAAAGAGACAAAGAGACATGAGGACAAAGAGAGAGAAAGAGAGAGAGAGAGGTGTAAATACATGAGACAGGATGAGAGAGAGAGAGCACTAAGAGAGACACATGGACAGTTTGAGAAACATTCACAGAGTGGCCGAAAGAGACAGACAAACAGGTAGAAAGGGAGAGAAAGGGTAAGTCTTAGAAATACAGCCTGAGAAAGAGACAGAGAGAGAGAGAGAGAGAGAGAGAGAGAGAGAGAGAGAGACAGTGTAAGAGTGACAGACAAAGAGACAGATAAGTAAAGACTTTATAAGAGATACAGACAGAGAGACAGTATACGAGTGACTTACAGAAAGAAAGAGGGAGAGACTGCCAGAGAGACAGTCTGAAAAAAAAAGGCCGGCAGACAGAAAAAGAATGTCTAAGAGGGACAGAGAGAGAGAGAAACAGAGAGAGAGAGAGAGAGAATCTATGAGACAGCCTTAGAGAAACAGACAGGGTGACAGTCTTAGAGAGACAGACAGAGAGACAGTCTCAGAGAGACAGAGGGACAGTCTTAGAGAGACAGACAGGGTGAAAGACAGATAGACAGTCTTAGAGAGACAGACAGAAAGACAGACAGAGTGACAGTCTTAGAGAGACAGACAGAGAGACAGTCTGAAAAAAAAAAAAAAAAGAACGGCAGACAGAGAGAGAACGTCTAAGAGGGACAGAAAGAGAGAATCTATGAGACAGCCTTAGAGAAACAGACAGGGTGACAGTCTTAGACAGACAGACAGAGAGACAGACAGGGTGACAGTCTTAGAGAGACAGGCAAAGAGACAGTCTCAGAGGGACAGTCTTAGAGAGACAGACAGGGTGAAAGACAGATAGACAGTCTTAGAGAGACAGACAGAAAGACAGAGTGACAGTCTTAGAGAGACAGACAGGATGACAGACAGAGAGACAGTTTTGGAGAGACAGACAGAGTGATAGTCTTAGAGAGACAGACAGAGAGACAGCCTTAGAGAAACAGACAGGGTGACAGTCTTAGACAGACAGACAGAGAGACAGACAGGGTAACAGTCTTAGAGAGACAGGCAAAGAGACAGTCTCAGAGAGACAGAGGGACAGTCTTAGAGAGACAGACAGAAAGACAGACAGAGTGACAGTCTTAGAGAGACAGACAGAGAGACAGCCTTAGAGAAACAGACAGGGTGACAGTCTTAGACAGACAGACAGAGAGACAGACAGGGTAACAGTCTTAGAGAGACAGGCAAAGAGACAGTCTCAGAGAGACAGAGGGACAGTCTTAGAGAGACAGACAGAAAGACAGACAGAGTGACAGTCTTAGAGAGACAGACAGAGAGACAGCCTTAGAGAAACAGACAGGGTGACAGTCTTAGACAGACAGACAGAGAGACAGACAGGGTAACAGTCTTAGAGAGACAGGCAAAGAGACAGTCTCAGAGAGACAGAGGGACAGTCTTAGAGAGACAGACAGGGTGAAAGACAGATAGACAGTCTTAGAGAGACAGACAGAAAGACAGAGTGACAGTCTTAGAGAGACAGACAGGATGACAGACAGAGAGACAGTTTTGGAGAGACAGACAGAGTGATAGTCTTAGAGAGACAGACAGAGAGACAGCCTTAGAGAAACAGACAGGGTGACAGTCTTAGACAGACAGACAGAGAGACAGACAGGGTAACAGTCTTAGAGAGACAGGCAAAGAGACAGTCTCAGAGAGACAGAGGGTCAGTCTTAGAGAGACAGACAGAAAGACAGACAGAGTGACAGTCTTAGAGAGACAGACAGGATGACAGACAGAGAGACAGTTTTGGAGAGACAGACAGAGTGATAGTCTTAGAGAGACAGACAGAGAGACAGTCTGAAAAAAAAAACAGACCGGCAGACAGAGAGAGAACGTCTAAGAGGGACAGAAAGAGAGAATCTATGAGACAGCCTTAGAGAAACAGACAGGGTGACAGTCTTAGACAGACAGACAGAGAGACAGACAGGGTGACAGTCTTAGACAGACAGCCTTAGAGAAACAGACAGGGTGACAGTCTTAGAGAGACAGACAGAGAGACAGACAGGGTGACAGTCTCAGAGAGACAGACAGAGAGACAGTCTCAGAGAGACAGACAGAGAGACAGACAGGGTGACAGTCTTAGAGAGAGACAGAAGGAGACACACACACACACACACACACACAAACGGTCCTTTTTTCGAATATAAACTTGCTCATGTTTATACCGGCGGGGTCACGTGGTGCTCGGGTTGCTCTCGGGGCCGCTCTGGGCGGAGACACGTTTCCGTTTGCCCGATGTGCCGCCGCGCGCGCCTTTGTCTCTCTCTCTCTCTCTCGGTGATTTAACGCGCTGAGGCGGAGAGGAGGCGCTGCGGGGCGGCGCTGTGTGTGTGTGTGTGTGTGTGTGTTATTCCCTCCCTCACTCAGAGCGAGCGCGGAGCCACGGACAGTGTAGAGACGGAGCAGAGTGAAACGGCGCTCGGAGTGTGTGCGCGTGTGTGTGAGTGTGTGCGCGTGTGTGTGAGAGACCGTGTGCGTGAGTGTTAACGGGAGCGCGCTTTCCGTGGCGGAGTGCGGGAGGATGAGCACGCGTGAGTGAACACAGGGGTTACGGATCGGATCTGCGCGCGAGAGGAAACTCCAGCTTTGGATCCTGTGTGTGTGTGTGTGTGTGTGTGTGGACGAGGCTTCGCTGTAACGGAGCGCCGGAGCGACCGCACGGTGAGTTGCGCGAGCCTGATGCGTTCTGAACTGTTTTTGTTTTTTTAATTATAATTATTATTATTATCTTTTTTTTTTTTTTTGCGAAAAGCGTTTAATCCTCTGACGTGTTGATGCACATTTGAGTATCTCGGAGTGAATTTATTCTTTATTTGTTTTATTTGATGTGGAGTTAAAGTTGGGGACGTCGCAGTGCGCGCATCCAGAGCGCACCGAGAGAGGACGTTAATTGCTGCAGGCGTTAATTGCGGCGGTAATAAACGCAAAACTGTTTCAAATGTACAACAATTTTTTTTCTTTGTTTGTAAACAAGCTGCGGGTCTATAAGTCTTTACTGCATGCACTGCATTCATGTCGCTCTTATTTCTAAGCATTTCATAAAGCTGGGGAATATCATGTGCACAATTTTGGTGTCTCTGGCAACCCAATCAAATGGATCGTTTTTATGTCAATAATGAGATCCATTTGGAATTCTAATTATGCACATATAATTATGCACACATGGGGATTATTCATATCCCTGGCAACCAGAGATTTCTTGTCACTAATGGGGTCTGTATTGGATCTGAATTGGAACA
Source organism: Clarias gariepinus (assembly GCF_024256425.1). Lineage (NCBI taxonomy): Eukaryota > Metazoa > Chordata > Actinopteri > Siluriformes > Clariidae > Clarias > Clarias gariepinus. Next base: position 27,038,425 of record NC_071120.1, read on the forward strand.
AATTCCTTGTAATGTTTTGCACTTAATGTTAATGCACTTGCACCTCCAGGGTCCGGGTTCGATTCCCACCTTGGGGTGTGTGTGTGCGTGGAGTTTGCATGTTCTCCCTGAGCTTGGTTGGTTTCCTCCGGGTACTCTGGTTTCCTCCTACAGTCGAAGGATTAGGGGTATTTGGTGTTCCCAGATTGCCTGCCATGTGAGAATGTTGACCGGCGATCCTACCACGGTTGTAAAAGTGGGAATGAATACAATAGTGATCTGAATTTGCCCTTCACGGTCCCTTGTTTGACTACAGAGGTTCCTAGATGGATGGATGGATGGATGGATGGAATCAGCTCTCTATCATCTATTTTTTTTTTTTTAAGTTTCCCTCTTTAAAGTGGATCTACTCTTTTCTCTACTGATCTTTGATTCCACTGGCAGCCTCAAGCGTACAAAGCAAAGTGTTCCATGCAGGTGGACTCATTTCTGTTTTGGTTTTGATCACTAATCCTGTCTTCTGCTGATATGTTATGGATCTGGCAACCTAAAGCACATCAGTGGCCCTATAGAGGATTGGCATTGCTTACATGCAACATGAGCCATGTTTATATTTTTAAATTAATTAAATGATTAGTCTTGACAGATAATTTTTGGAAGCTGCCTAAAAGCTGCCTGGGTATTCCTTCTGAGTGAAATTTGAAAGCTCTGGCAACCTGTACAGCATTTTAAATTGGATCATGTAGTTTCTAATTTTTAAAAGATCTGACAGCACTTTTTTTTTTTTGCATGGTCACGTCTGGGTGATATTACTTATAACTGGCAACCTGACTGCTGACTGACCAAAATGTGTTAAGTATTTATAACACTTTATTTATTTATATATATTTGTGTAAGCAAGACATGAGTAGTAATTTTAACACGATGCTTGGTGTTGCCTGAGAATTATGTTTGATAGCACTGGCAACCTTTTATCTTTCTGAGATGATGAGGAAGAAAAAAAGGTTTAAGGAAATGTTTTTGATTGTTGTTTCCTGGGTGAATCACTGGCAACCTAAGTGTTAGGTTTGTATGACTGGTTAAATGCAGTTTAAATAGTTTTTTTTCTTTGTTTGATTTTGTGTATGTGTTTGGTTAGCACCTTCTCAGAAAGCTGTGCATAATCATTTCTACATGATACATAAGCAATAGTATTGCTTTTGGAAGATTTGGAAGATGACTGGCAACCTAAAGCAAGCATGTGTTTTTTTGTAACAGATTAATTATAATATATTATATTATAGCATCAATTTTCCAATTTACCAAAGAAGCTAAGAAAAGGTTATTCCCAGAATTACCTTTTGTGTGTGTGTGTGTGTGTGTGTACAGTATATATACAGTAGTATATACATTTTCTGTGCTTTAACTAATCATATTGTGGCACTTTTGGATGATATTTGATAGCTTTGGCAACTTGAAACACAAAGCAGGGTTTAATTTGGAGGTTTTTGTAACTGCTTAAATGGTGTGTTGTGTCACCTTTTATTTTTGGACACAGCTTTCAGACAAAGTTTTTTTTTGTCTTTAGGATGATATTTGACACTTCTGGCAACCCACGGCATTGAAAAGAAAAAAAGGCTTGTTAAAGGGGTTCTTGATGAAATCGTTTGTAATAAAATAAAGTTTATGGAGGAATAAATGAGAGGGATCGATTTTGTGTGTGTGTGTGTGTGTGTGTGTGTGTGTGTGTGTGTGTGTGTGTGTGTGTGGAGACAGAAGGGGGTGTGTGTCCACCTCATGCCAATGTTTTATTGCCAAGAAGAGTCTATTGTTTGTAATATTTACGATTCATGCTCGAAAATCCGGCCGCATCCCAAATGGCAAGTGTGTGTGTGTGTGTGTGTGTGTGTATGTGTGTGTGTGTGTGTGAACAGAGGACCATGAGGCCGTCGTGCTTGCAGGGTGAAGCACGGCAGGGGTTCACGCACAGACACACACACTCTCTCTCTCTCTCTGTCTCTGTCTCTCTTTCACACACACTTACTCTCCTGACCCCCACCCCCCCAGTCCAGATGTTCAGCTTGTCCATTCAGTCAATGCCTCTCCTGCCTGAGCCTTACCCCAGACACGGATAAAAATGACACGGGCGGGGAAATGCATGCACCAGCATCAAGGAAATCCGGGAATCTGCATCCGTTTCCCACTTCCTGTCTACAGCCTTGAGTCATATTAAAAATGACAGACTCGAAAAATGACTCCCGGCAGACATCCAAACCGGGAGCTGGACTTTGAATAAACGTGCTAATTATACCTTATAGCCTTCATGCTGTTAAGGTTTTTCCCGAAATAAGGCAGGACCTTAATCTGAATTAAACTTAGATTTGCATAGAATTCGACAGCACTGGCAATCCAAAACCAAAGGAAAGTGACTATTTAAAAGGGGGAATTATTAATGAATTGGCAACATGACAGTCTGTATTTAAAATTAATTAAAAGTTTATATTATATAGTTTTTATGCAAAGTTCAGTATGCTGTTAAATAGACATAAAACGTTAACAAGTGCTTTGTTTTTTGTTTAGAAACATTTAGATTTTGACTTTGTAAAAGAAGCCACCGATTTAGCCGTTAATCTTAGCCGTTCTCAGCCGTTCAGCTCCTCGAAGACACTGGCTTATGAAGGAGCGTACCATGTGTGTGAGAAGCAGATGTACTCTATCTCATTTCATTTCATGAACGTTGGTGCAGCTACAGAAAAACGACACGCACTAGACAACACGCTAATTCAAAAAGCATCACGCTGTTGTGTTTTTTCTGTGATGTTCATCGCCGAACGCTAATTTATCTGGCGAGCATCGGCTAGCTTGAGCGATTTATTGAATTACTGTGCTGGAACAGATGTTCCTCTCTCAGTTCTCATCGTGATTAGTGTCTCGTGTGTGTGTGTGTGTGTGTGTGTGTGTGTGTGTGTGTGTGTGTGTGTGTGTGTGTGAAAGAAAACTGAAGTTACTCAGCAACCGTTTGTGTTTCGAAGTCGCTAAGTCAGATACAGTTAGCGGCTCACTAACCCGCTCAGTGTGTGAGTAACGTAGCATTCAAAAGTGGATACAAATCAGCAGGTGGCTCGGATGCTACGTTACGTAACACATCTGTGTGTGTATGAGTGTGTGAGTGAGTGCGTGTGCGAGTGTGTGAGTGTGTCTGTTTCATCATCATATGGTGAGAGATTATGTTGCGCCGTCCCCACTGCACTACGCCACCGTGCCTGAAGCTAGCCTGCCGCTCTCGACACTTCTAGCTTCATCCCTCATTAGGCCTGCTTCTTTTTCTTCCTTCGCTCCGAGCACTGCTTTCTCTCGCTCTTTCTTTACCTCCGACAGATCTGTTCCTCTCCATTTCTCTCTCTCAGCCCGTGTGTGTGTGTGTGTCTCAGCTTCCCTCCGGAGTAGAAAAGAAGTGTGTTAGCGTCTGTGTGTGAATCTAGTTTGGAATTTAGATTTAGTTTAAAAGCATGTTCATGTTCACAGACACTCAGTATGCTAATTATTTAGCACATTAGCATGTCTGAAAGCGAGCTAGTGTATCTAAAGTAGTATGCTAACAGAAGATCGTAAATTAGTATAAAGTTAGCGTATATATTAGCATTAAAGTATATTGGTGCCTGACCTTACAGTATGTTGGCTTATTCAGCACTCATTTAGCAAACTTTAGAGCGTTAGTAGAACTGGAAAAAAAAAACTGTCAGCATGTCGCGTATCAGTACACAGAAGTGTTTTAGCGTACCTGCTTACCTGAGCCCAGGGTGGCTTTAGGGTCGAGAGAGATTTAATGTGTTTGTCTTACTTGTACAACAGAAGCAGGTTAGCATGTCTGAGGAAACTCGTTAGCATGCTAATACACAGTGGAATGTTAACGCTAATGTAAATCTGATATCGGTTTAGGATTTAGGACTAGAAAAGCCGTCTTGATGGAATGCTAATGCATTTCCTAAGAAGTGGTTTGCATTTGTGGTGGCTTCCCAGAGTAAGAGAGCTAGTATTCTTAAAGAAGTGTGTTAGCATTCCTGAAGAAGTGTGGTAGCTTTTCTGAGGTAACATGTTAGCATTTCTGAGGAAACATCTTAGCATTTCTGAGGAAACTTTTTAGCATCTTTTAGGAGGAGTATTAGCATTCATAAGGAAATGTGTTAGCGTATTTGATGAAGTACAGTATGTTAGCCTTCCGGTAACATGTTAGCATTTCTGAGTAAACATATTAGCATGTCAGTGTATCTGGTTCTGTTTTGGACTTTATATTTACATTGTATATAAAAAAGTAACTACTTTAATAGAACAGACGTGTGTTAGCTGCTTATGCTAATGATGAACGTGGGGAGCTTGTGGCTCGTGGTGAAGGATACGCGCAAAGTGAGATATTTAGACAGTGCTGAGCTGTGAGATATGATGATGATGATGATGATGATGATGATCAGCGGTGTGGTGATAGTGCAGGCTGAAGTCCTCACTCAGCACCAGCTGACCTTCACTACGCTCAACACACTGGCAGCCTTCCATCTCTCTCTTTCTCTCTCTCTCTCTCTCTCTCTCTCTTTCTTTGTACCACATCACATGTACGTCTCTCTTCTATATCATCTGTAGGTCTCTCTTTCATTCTGTCTCATTCATTCCTTCTAACTCTACATGTATCTATCTAAACATCTCTCTGTTTCTCTCTAATAGCATCTCTTTGTGTCTCTCTCTTTCTCTCTGCACATCCTGTCCCTCTTTCTAAAGTTGCCTATCTGTCTCTCTCTCTATCTCTCTCTATTTCTCTCTCTCTAATGCTTACTGTTTGTCTGATTCTGACTTACTCTCATTATTTCCTCCTCTCTTTCTCTCTTTGTCTCCCCCTGCCAGGCTCTCTTTCATTCTGTCTCTCTTTCATTCTGTCTCTTTTTCCATCTCTCTCAATCTTTCTTTCTTGTCTGTCTCACTCTAACGGACACTTATTTGTCTTCTTCTCTACCACCATTGTAGTCTCTCTCACTTTTTATTTCCCTCTCCTTCTTTTCACTCCAGGTATCTTTTTGCGTCTCCCTCACACTCTGTCTCTTTTGCTGTCTCTTGTATGTTTCTCTCTCTTTCTTTTCAATTCAATACAGATGAAGTCAAGGCTTTTTCACCGTAACGAAATAAAGTACATTGCTGTAGCTGAGCCTCGTCCTTACAGAGTGGAAATATTTGACAAAAAAAAAAAAAAAGAAAATATTTCTACTAATAATTTTATTTGCTTCCTTTATATCTTTCTTGCTATCCTTTTTGTCTTTGTGTCTCGGTTTCTCCATCATCAGCGACTGAGCGAGCGGGTGGATGGATCGGGGGAGCTCTGTGGATGGAGTAGTTTGTGTGATGTTTAGATAAGGGATGGGGGAAGTGTTTTAAAAGTAAATAAAGGCAGGAGTGTGTGTGTGTGAGTGTGTGTGTGTGTGTGTGTGTGTGAGGATCAAGAGGCAGGACTGCTGAGGACTGGGCTCATTTAACCCTCCCCCAGTGGGGCATATGCACATGTGGCATAATGTGGCGCCAGTGTGTGTATGTGTGTGTGTGTGTGTGTGTGTGTGTGTGTGTGTGTGTGTGTGTGCGCAGCTGTAAGCCAGAGGTGAACAGACATATCAACACATATCTGTGAACGTATGACAGCACTGGCCCTTCCATTAGCTCGCACATACACATGAAGCCACACACACACACACACACACACACACACACACACAGAGCTCCTCAGTATCTTATCAGTCTGCTGATACAGGACTGGTAGCTATCCATCTCAAATTCAGAAACCTCTTAGTCGCCACTTTTTCATCGTAAGCTGATAAGCGCATTTAATTAGCATATTAAAAGCTAGCTAATGTCAGGACTTAGCGATAGGCAGGGGCAGATTTAATAGCGCTTTTACCCCCACGGTCAAACCAGTGTGTCTGAGGGCGTGGCCTGCTCTTTCTCTTGAGCACCAGTAAGGAATAGATCAAAAAGGTTGGATTCATGATTATTTTATATGATTGTGTGCTCTCTCTCTCTCTCTCACACACACACACACACACACACACACACGCACACACACACGCACACACACAGTGTTTGGCCTGTTTCCCTGGTGTGTTCTCTGACTCAGAGCAGTGTGAGTGCCCTCAGTCCATGTCTGTTGTGGTGAGAAAAATAACCGCCTCTGAATCGACTCGGATGCTGAATCAACTGCAGGCGGCCTCTGTGCAATGAGACTCCAAATCGACTCAGATTTGACTCCAAAGTGACTCTTAATTAATTCTCAATTGACTACAAGGAGTGATTTGACTCCAAACTGATTCTAAATCAGCTGCAGGAAGTTGACTTCAGTGAGAAAATATGATTTGACTCTGAATTTTCTGCAGGAAGTCTAATGCGTTTAAAAAGAGAATTTATACTGATTTGACTTCAAGAAGTGATTGAAGTCTGAGTCGACCTCAGAAAATTAACTGTAGTTAGGAAAAACTACTGACTCTGAATTTGAATTGACTACAGGAAATGCTATTTTGCATGCGAATGTGATTTAAATTTAAATCAACTCCAATAAGTGATTTGATTCTAAATCGAATCTGAATTAACTTCAGAAAGATTATTGGAGTTAAAGAAAACATCAACTTGACTTACGAATGTGAATCGACTGCAGGAAGCACTTTTTGCACTTTTTAAAGCGATTTAAATCAAAGCCGACTCTGAATCAAAGCTGAATCAACTGGAGGAAATGAACTAAATATGCTTCGCATTCAGTGTGCTGGTGTTTTTCTGTAATCGATCAACTAAGCCAAAGGAGAGAGCTGTAGTGCTGCAGAAACACAAAGTTACTTTTATTATTATCTTATCACTTTTCTGTCCTTTTACAAAAAACAAAAATAAAGAAAAGTTAATATAAACGTTCAGCTGTTTCCGCTCGGGTTTGTTATATGTCTATCGAGAAGAAGTTGATAAAAAAGCACTTGACTTGACCTTCAGGATTGATTGACAGGCGCACTACATGGAAATATCAGTTCTTGGTATCGAGCGCTGGTGTTTGATGTGGAGCGCCACGCTGAGGAGTTGGATTACCGATTCGGCGGACCGAACTCGCTGCGTGTTGGCTCGCATGTGGAGCTGTGTGTGTGTTTGCATCGGCCCTTGCTTATTGATGATGAATTCCGGGGCTAAAACGTTGGCAGTGTGTGTGTCTGCTTTAATCAGCCATCTGCTCTGTCAGCCTTAGGCCGTGCTAATAAGCAGTTCTCTCCAAAGCAGTGCATGTGGTTTGTATGTGTTTGTATATACGTATACACGAGTGTGTGTGTGTGCGTGTGAGATTTTGTTTACCCGAGTGTACACGCACGGTTCGTTTTGTTGAATTGAGGTCGTCTTTTTGATTGCATGTGTTTGGAGGTTCTCCTCAGGTCCGCAGGTAAAAAGCTGGACTGCATTAAACTTCTGGAGGAAATGTGTGTTTACAGAAAGACGCTTGTTTTCTCGAACAGAGTTTGTGCCGTGTTTCTTCTCTTTCCAGCGAGCGACTTAACTAGCAAATATTTAGTTAACAGAATAATTTCCTTATAAATAAACGCCCTTTGAACATTAATGAACAGAGTATTTTATTTCTTAGTGTATTTTTTCTTTATTCATATTAATTCATTTAATAATATAATACTTATAAGTCATATAATAATAACAAACATTAATAACAAGCACCTCCTCGCAAGCTAAGTTATTATTTATAAACATATTTTAGCTTTAGTTGCAAGCACTTACTGTAACCCTGCCCAGCTAGCTATTTTTAGCATCTTGTCTTCAACCTAGCTATTTATTTTATTAATTTTATTATTTATTAGGTCAATTTAATTCCACTTTAAAAAGTATGTAATATGAAGCGATATTTAATACAGTTATCATTAAGTTATCTTTATTTACTAAAGCTTTGTTAAGGCTAGCAATACTTAGTACTTTAGCAACATAGAATATTTGCCATTGCTAATTATATTTAGCGACATAACCCAATACCAACTCTTTATTATAATAGCTAGCCCTTTTCTGTAATGTTTAATTTAACTATAGTTCATTTGTTACTCCAAACTGGCTTTATTGAATATTTATTCACCAGCTAGAAGTATTTAGTATCTTTTGTTTTCTTTAACTATATTTAGTTTCTTATTTTCACGCTAGGTATGTTTATATGATATGGAAAGACATTGTTTAGTACCTTATGTTTAACTTATCTATACCTAGCTTTTTCATGGTCAAGCTAGCTATATTTAGTTTCTTATCTCCAAGTTATCTATGTTCAATATCTCATCCTCAAGCTAGCGTTATTCAGTATCTTGTGTTCACTTTAACTATATTTAGTTTCCTATTTTCAACCTAGCTATAGTTAGATTTTTTAAATATTTACACTAGCTTTATTTAGTATCTTATTTACAATCTTGCAGTTTTTACCCTCTTATAAGTAATTTTATTACTATTTCCTTATTTTCAACCCTGGTATGTCAATACAGTATATTGTTTATGTGCTAGCAGTATTTGGTATCCTATGTTTAGCATCTGTATGTTCAATTTAACTATATTAAGCTTTTTTCTAGTTAGGGTAGCTGTATTTAGTTTTTTTTCTTTAAGCTAGCAGTATTTAGTATTTTATGTTAAATCTATCTTTGTGTTTGTTTTTATTTTTTTAACATCTTATTTCATGTCACTATTTGCTAGTCAAATTGGCTAGCATGCTATCTAGATGCCTACAATTTAAAAGCTGCATCGCTTTTGTAGATAAATTTTTTTTTAATGAATTTTAGTATTTATTTCATAAATACAGCCAACTTTCCCAGTTCACATGACATTCAGCCTCTTTACTAAAGAGTAAGTTAGTTTAGTTACACCACGGTTTGCTAGACAGCGAGAGTGAGCTAGCGAATCACTATGCTCAACACAGCTCGCATACTGACAGTGACAGTAAAAATGAGACAGAACGTTTGAGAACATCAACATTTCCTTCAGATATGTTGATAAATTACTAAAAATAGCTGTTTAGTTAGACTGATGTTGCACTTGGCATCAAATAGTGTGGATTCTGATATGGAGAATTTGCACTATTGAACCATTTAAGGAAATTTCAACATCCCATGTTGTTCTTGTGGAGACTAGTAGAGCACATGAGAAAAGTTCTTCCACTGATGATGATTAATCACTCTTTTCAAAAGAAATTCACTGGAAGAGAAAATCATAGGATCCCCAAAACATATTTTCTTTTTCTTTCTCTTAATCCCTCACTCTCTCTTTCTGTCAATCGCTCTATCATCCTCTCTTGCCCTTTTCTTCTCTTTTGCTTTCTCTCTCTCTTTCTCTGTTTGCCTTTCAGATTTAATCCTTATGGATTTAACAAGTGAAAACGACTGAAATCCACACAAAACTCTTGTTGATTTCTTGCGTGCTAAATCATCGCTCTGTCCGGCGCAGATCCTCAGTGACTCTTTTCAATGACTGTTTTCCAATAAAACTGCTTACGAAACTTCACGTGAGATTAGCGGTATGGGTACAATGTACAAATTAATGTACCTTCAGGCTAGCTGGAGACATTTATGTTAGCGAGCTACCTAGCTTTGGATTCCTGGATGTTTTATACACTAGAACTAGGTGCTACTTCAAGCAACCTTCATCGCAAGAAGAAATCCTCATATACAGTACATACGTACATTTGAGTAGAATTGCTTAGGCTGTCTTTTTCGGATTTCTACCTAGCTGGCTAACTTTTTTTATTATTATTTTTATATATTTTTTTGGATTTTTTTCCAGATTTTCTCCCTAATTTAGTCGTGTCCATTTCCTCCCCGTCACTAGGGGGCTCCCACATTAAGGCTACTACCACCACTTAGTCGGGAGGGCCGAAGACTATCACGTGTTTCCTTCGAACCACGCGATGCCAGCCAACTGCATCTTTTCGAACAACTCGCTCATGCACCGTTGGGGCGGCGTAACACACTCGAAGGACAGCGCTATGCGCTCCTTTCGCGTGCGCGAGCTCACAGACGCCCCTGATTGGCTGTAGAGCCATGATTAATGTGGGAGCACTAAGTACCTCTCATCCCTCCCCTCTGAGAGAGCTCGGCCAATCAGCTTTTTCTAGACCTCCGGCTGCGAGAGGTAACAGTATCACCCGGGGATCGAACCAGCGACGATGATAGGACAAGCACTTTACCACTGCGCCACTCGGAGGCCATCCTAGCGGGATAACTTTTGCTAGTCATCTTAATTTCACAGTAAACTGCAAATATAAATTGGCTAAATCTTTTTCAGTTTGCTTGCAACGGCTTCCCGTGTGGCCAAATTGTGCTAGTCATATTAAATAAAACAGGGCTGCAAATACATTGGCTAAACTTTTCCAGGTTATCAGCTAACTTGCTAATTGATAATCACCTTGATTGACAGAACTGTAAATAAATCTTGGGTAAACTTTCCAGATTGCTAGCTTCCTTGCTAACCTTTGCCTGCCACTTTATTTTCACACAAAATTGCAATATTTATATAACAGTGTGCATAGTTAGCTAGCCAACATAGCAGTATTTCTTTATTTAATATCATTTACCGTCATGAAAACATTTTTACATTTTGTTTAAACGGTGCTGGACGAATGCTAGCTGTGCTTAGCGTCACTGTGGAAGCAAGCCGAGAGGAATACAGGAAGTGGAGAGAGTTGGTGGTGGCGGGTTGGGGGTGTTTGGTGTGCAAAGAAACAAACAGTATAAAATTTCCCCAAAAAGTGCTCAGAGCATCCAGTAAGAGCCCGGGGCAATTTTATGGACATGGGTTGCCAGATCTATCAGAGAAATCTATTTTTTGCTTGTGGTTCTTGAACGCCTCCGGAGGTCGAACTTGTTTAACTTTATTGTTCATCCCTCGAATGATTTCTCAGAGGTCGAGAAGAGTGTGTAGTCATGTAGTGGGAGCAAACCACTTGGATTTTCCACAAGTGTGTGTGATGAGGGGATGGGCTTATCCGTTTTTCCCCCTGAGTCCATGGTTTGTTTTAATGGCCGCCTTTTTTGGTATTGTTGTGCTCTTATAAAGAACGGCTTCCCGTGTGGCTACGCGGCTAACGGGAGGAAAGGTTTGAAACACACACGGAGCCAAAAACACACACCCTAAAAGTGCATATCCGTCAGGGCACTAGAAGGAGGAAGAAAGTAAGAAAGGAGGATGAGGGGGTGGCGTCTTTCGAGAATACACTAATGCCCTTCGTCCTGTCCATAAATACCCCCACCCCTAACCCCCGCCCCCTCCCCCTCCCAACCCCCAGAAAACCTCCACCCACAATTATGGACCACAAGTGGGCGGAGCTTAATTCTATCCTCAGGCGTTTCCTGTTGCCATAGCTGAACTTCCAGATGCAGGAACAGCAGGGAGACACACACACACTGGCAGAAATGAGTTTAAGTGTATGTGTGTGTGTTCCTTCCCCACCCGTGACCTTTGACCTGTACACCCCCTGCTGACTCACTCACACACTGCCACACAGTGGGTCTTTCATGAAGAAGGAAATCTAGAAGGAGAAAATTGTTGACATACAGAACTTTCTCTTGTGTGTGTGTGTGTGTGTGTGT
>NC_071120.1:27055000-27060000 GCF_024256425.1 Clarias gariepinus
CAGTTTATATTGTGTTGCTACTGCGTTTAATTCTATCATATCAACGTTATAACTAATTTATACAGCAGTTAGTTCCGACTGAGCAACCTGTTGGGAAGAGAGATGTTGGACTGAGTGCTACTACAGTCCAGGTGTTTTACAGTCATTAATTACACCCGCCGTTGATCGCAGCGTGGGTGAGAGTGGGTCTGTACGGTCCGCAGTACTGAGGAGAGAGCAGCTACCTGCCAGTCACAGAAGCACTTTCAGCAAGAACACACATCTGATAACGTTATGTCGTCTTAAACAACACATTGCACTTAGTTCCAACTCATGGCAAAATTTTGTGGCTCAGAATGAGCTTTTTCTTGTCTCATGAGACTGAATCGAGCTGTCTCATTACAAGCTCGACTTTGTCTTTTCTATTTCTTTTAAACCCCACTTAGAAGAAACAAAGAGACATAACAGAGAAACATTTAAGAAATCTAAGATGTACTGCACACGGGAAACAGAACTGTATTGAGAAGCAAATGAGACCATAGGAGGAGAAGGAGAAGCAAATGAGACCATAATGAGATTAAAGTCAGATATAAATGAGATGCATGAAACACAAATGATTTATCTTCAATTTTATCAACTAGGGACACCTGGGTGTACTGTTTAATACTATAACTGGTGGATGTTTTTTAACAATAAACAAGCTAGATTTTGAAATAAAACATTAATCTATTACAAAGCAATTTTGTAACTGACTTTAGTTGTTACCAACCTACATACCTTGATTTTAGAGATCCAACCTACTAACCCTCCCCTTCACCTGCCCGTATGTGAAGAGTAAGATGAAATATATAAAAAAGTACCAAACATTCTTTGAGACACCTTGAGACGATGCAGAAAACGCCTAAAGTCTCAAAAAAGTCTCAAATTCTGTCCAGGAGACAAAGAAGAGATTAACAGGAGATCTCCTCTTGGATTTTCCCTGCTAGGGAAATTGCTACTTATTGCTACTACAGTATTGTTTTATTTACACCTAAGCCAAGCTACAAGGCTAACTAGCTTCATTCATAGGCTGCATCCCAAATCCCTGTCTAACTTCCGATCAAGGACGTGTGGGACAGAAGGATTGTATACCAAGCTTTCCAATTAATGCTATTTAGGATTCACCATTGGAACCCGGAAGTTAACAGAACTGATATTCTAAAGCCTAAAAAGTGGAAATATGAAGGAAGTTTCTCAGGACCACCCAGGCCCGGAGTGGCTAATCGGGAGGACCGGGACAATTCCCGGTGGGCCGGTCTGATGTTTGGGCCGCAAGGGCCGGTGTCTAATTTTTTTCTTCTTCTTCTTCTTTTTTTTTTATTTTATTACATTTTTTTCGTGGGCCAGCCCATTGCTCAGTCATGGCATTACAGTAGGTTGATCATACGCTGCTACCGCTGTCCCTGTGCCGCCTCCAATAGTGGCTCTTGTGTTTATAAAAACGAAAAAAAAATGCCTGTATTATTGGCAGACGCACCCTGACGTAACGCGTCGGAGCACTGGGTCAGCGCCAGGTCAGCGCAGCAGAGTTCTCCTGGCCGGATCAGCTGTTGAAAGATAGAAAGTAGAAAGAGCAAAGGTGGCGCGGAGAAAGCAAGAATTAAAAAGAGGAAAGCTCTGGAAACAGACGCAGCTAAATGTGTCAAAATTGGCACCTTTTTTACTAAAACGAGCTCGCAGTTTCTAGCACCACATGAGGACGATGAAACGGGTAAGGAAAGATGTTGAACTTTAACTCCAAACCACAGTTCAACTTAAAGGTTGGATATGGTATATGAACATGATAGCGGCGGCATCTGTCTGTTTAGGTTGAAGTTACAATAATACAAAAAATATTTCCAGCCGCTGGGTTGTCAGGTTTTCTGCTGATACGTCCAGTGATGAATTTATTGTAGAGGAGTTTAACTGACAGCTAACGTTAGCAAGTGAGTTAGCTTACAGATCCAGGAGGAAAGTAACATTAGCCGTTTCTCAATGACAGATAAAGCTGTTTCTACGTGTGTTTTGATGAAAGTGAAAGTTTTCTATGTGGGTCCATCTAGTGTAGCAGACACATCACTGCCCCCCCCCCCTCCCCCCCCCACACACACACATTATTTAATTCCAGAGTATTCTTTTATTTCTTAGTTTTACAAATAATTATAATTATAAAGTCAATGAATTGTGTGTTGTTGTGCCATATAACAAAACGTTATACCATTTAAACGATAGTGGCCTATGATGTGACGCCACATAACAGGGAAACTTTGTCTTTTAGCTCCTCAGAAGCTAGATCCAGCACCATGCACCAGCCATGAGCCTGCAAATCCAGAGTGGAAAGGTAGGAATAGGCTACGCACTGAGTGAATAACTGAATATTATTAGAATTAATATAATATATATATGGTGTATGGTGTAGACCTGCCATATGTGAAATGTGCCCTGAAATGCTAGATGATTCAGCACTACATTAACGAAACTGACCTAAATTGATCAGAAAACTTTGTAAAAGGGAGAGATTTGTGCTGAGAATCATGACCATTGTCATAATATGATTTGGTGTCAGAATCAGAGCCAGGAGCCAGTCGTGATGAGAGGGTTGCTTCTGTCAGTATGGAAGAAAGAGGTGAGCTGCTGTAACAGGATGTGTGAACAAGCAAGCATTAGTTCCAGTATAACCACTTACTATGCCCAAACAAAAGTTGTGAATTGGAAATGTTTTAGAAATATACACTGAATTACAAGGCTTTACAGAACAATTTGCACTATTGTAGACTTAACATGTAAGCTTAAAATTACATGATTTTAATAATAATAGGTTGTGATCTAAAGTGGGCCGGTCTGAGGCATGGAACTCCAGGGCTGAAAATAACTCCCACTCCGGCCCTGGGACCACCTACATGGTTTATTCTGGGTTGGTGATTCTGTTGGTCACCAGCTCCACCAGTCGCAGTTATTTAGTTCCGCCAGTTTTGTAAGGATATGTGTCGGTGAAGCAAAATAACTGGTTACTTTAACAAACAAATCATAATCTGTTGGTAGTAAATGGTGTTTGTGTAATTGTTGTATAAAACATACATATCAGCACGACTGTGATACCTTCAGTACTCAGGCTGTGCCCAGAGCCATGCTACATCTAGCGGTACATCATTCCCGCTTGGTGATATTGCTTAAATATTGACATTCTAACAAATTTATACAACAGTAATTTCCAACCAAGTGTGGAATCATTCCACAAGTGGTAATTATAGACAGTAACAGCCCTGGGATGTTTAACTACAGTGGCAAGAAAAAAATTCTTTGTGAACTTCCTGTTTTTCTGCATAAATTGGTGTAATCTGTTTCCACCAAAGTCACACACATGAACAAACATAATGTTTCTAAGCTGATAAAACGCATTTATGATCTTTATTGTCTTTACTGAACACACCCATTAAACATACAAAGTGATTGTGGAAAAAGTAAGTGAAACACCAGGCTTTTGATGTCACTGAACACCAGCAGGAGTCAAGGGTTAGAAAACCTGAAGTCCAATCAGTGAAATGAATTTTTTTTTTTTTTTAAGTTATAAAAACACTCAGTGTCAGTGCAATTTAAGCATCAGATGATATGAGCGATGCATCACAAAAAATAGATATCCCAGAAAACCTATGGAGCTATGGAGTAATCTCGAAATGTTTTGATATCCATCAGTCCACAGTTTCCAGACAAACCTTTTCTAAATGGAAATGATTTGGTACTGTGGCTTCTCTCCATAGAATCACTGCAAAGGCTCAACGCAGAATGCTGAATAAAGTGAAAAACAAATTTAGAGTAACAGCTAAAGTTTTGAAGGGTTCATTGGAGCTGGATAACATCTCTGTTCATGAGTCAGCCATATGCAAAACATTGAACAGGCATGGTATTGATGGCAGGACACCACAGAGGAAGCTGTTGCAGCACGGCTGAAGTTTGCTAAAGACCACTCTGACACTCCATAACACTACTGGGAAAATGTCTTGTGGACAGATGAAACAAAGATAGAATTGTTTGGGAAGAATACGTGTATGGCTTAAAAACAGAGACACATACCAGCACGAAATCATCAAGTATGGTCGAGGGAGCATCATGATTTGAAGCTGCTTTGCTGCATTTGGACCTGGTCTGGACAACTTGCCATTGAGGAGGAGAAAAATAAATTCCCAAATTTATTAAGATATCGTACAAGATGACATCCCTGTGGCTGTGTGCAAGCTGAAGCTCAGGAGAAGTTGGTTGAGGCAGCAGGACAATGACCCTAAACATCAAAGTAAATCAACTAAAGAATGGATTCATCAGAGCCCCGACTCAACCCAGTGGAGATGCTGTGGAATTACCTCAACAGATTTGTTCACACTCAGAATATAACTGAGCTGAGGTAGTTCTGTACAGGTCCAAGCTTCCTCCTGAACCTTGTGAGGCTACAGGAAATGCTTGCTTGGGGTCATTTCTGCCAATGATGCTTCAACCAAATATTAAAACATTTCACGTTTTTTATCATCACATTGTACAAGGTTTGTCCGAAAAGTATATGAAAAATAGAGACATTTGTTACAGAAGATACAAGATACATGAAACAATGTACATGGGGTAATGACGCCTCATTCCCCTTCTTGCGTCAAAATCTTGGAGTATTGAAGTAGTTTTTGGAATACCTACAGTAGATCAGCCTCTTGTTCTTGTGCCTTCAGTCGCTGGGCAGCCCTACTGTTCAACAGACTCTCGACCATCTTTCAAGCCACGCCGTTCACTGTTCCATATTTGTTTATGTTTTTGACCTTGTTAGAAATCAGATAACATTTAATTATACATCAATTTATGCAGAAAAACAGGAAACTGAAACTTGTTGCTAAATCTGGCTAGCAGATTTGACATAATAACAGAAACAGTATAACTAATATAGATATATGGGTCACACATTGATTACTGCACATACCATCATAATCATATAATAAAAAAGTAATTACTAATAAACTAGCTGGTAA
>NC_071120.1:27062500-27065000 GCF_024256425.1 Clarias gariepinus
GTTTACAAAAAATTGCGCTTTAAAATTGTATTGTTTAATTGTAAAATAAATGTTTTACAACATTTTTGCTACGATTATGAAATGTACAAATTTAAACAGCACGTGAATTCTACAGCATTAAAGAAAGTTACTGTTTTGTATTGTTTGTGTAAAAAATTTTTTTATTGTAATTATAATTTTATTTTATTTCTACAAGAAATTTTATTTATGAGGGGAATTTTTTAATTGTTCTTATCGACCAAAAAAAAGTTTTTGTTAATGATAAATACGGTTGTTTTCCTATAATAGATCCATCTATTTCATCATAATTATGTCAATAAACAATAATTGTATATTTTTATATGTTGAAAAATATTTTAAAAAAGTAGTGCTAGATTTGAAGCAATACAAATTCAATTAAATACCTCAAATTGTTACAATAGTTATAGCCAATAAACTAGTTTATCTTAGCAATTTACCTTAAACTTGTATTTTTTTTTTAAGTTGACCAAATCAAAAATCCAGGCTAGTATTTTTTTTTTCTAGCAGAAGTTGTACCTGTTTAAACTAATGAAGTTATGACTTTTAGCTAGCTAGGTGAAGATGACATAATTTGGTGCATATGTTAACATTCTGTGTAATGAATTTTTTAGTAAAGTAATGTGCATCTTCTTGCATTGTTATTTTTTCTTTTCAGATTATCTATTATTGCCTAAATCAGAAGATTTTAGGTTATTGTATGTAATAATGTCATAATTTTCAATAAAACAGTTTTTCTTTGGTCGCAACAATACACAAATATACAATGTGCAGTGAAATAATTTCACGACTGTCTTGACAAGTAGAGAAAATAAATAATTTAAGCAAATGTAATTACAATTTAAATTTACATTGAAGTTTAAAGGAATGTTTAATTAAATATAAAATTACAAAAAGAAATATCTAAATAATAATAATACAATATACAAAAAAAATAGAATTAAAAAAGGAAAATATAAATTCTAGAAATATGACACAGGATTTTTTTTCTTCTTTTGGCATTACACTTTCCCTGAGCCTCCTTTTTTTGTCTTCTTTTTTCCAGAGGGCTAAAAATCAGAGGTCAGCACTAACAGCAGACCCTCTTAGAGGTCATGACCTCATGAATAATTGACCGCACTCCGAAGGTCAGAAGTCAAAGCAGGAGTGCTTCCACTCACAAAAGCGACACACACACCCCCGCTATTTTTTTTCATCGGCGACCCACAATGCCACTGCTCACCGGACACAATGATAAAGGGTTTCGGTCAATGCTTTTTCACTTTAGACACCCACTGAGGCTTTCTTGGGCCTATATTGGCACACAGCACTTTGTACAGTTGCTTTATACCTGAGTAAAATCAATGGAATGTGAAACGTTCCTGTACACCTCCGTACATGCTCAGCTTGACTTCCGTTCAGATGCTTGGCTGTAAATATCTCGGAGTTTATGAGCAAATTTCCAGAAAGAAAATGCGAAAGGTTTTTATATTTTAAAGAGTTAATTTTTTTATTTACTTCTGTAACGTTGGAATTGTTTTGCATCAGCAAGTAGCATCGGCACAAAGTCTGCAAAAATGAAGTTAAACATTGCATCTTTGAGAAAAAAATTGTGTCTCTGCAAAAATCTGATTAGCATAAGCAGCGGCTGCTAAGAAATCATCAGTATTACGGAGGCGTCGCAGTTCATTTGGACATGTAATGGAAGGGCTGCTTTAATTCCGTCCGCAGCACGCGTGTGCGCGTGTGTTTCTTCGCAGGTCAGAAGGCTGGCGGATTGCTGTGAATTTATTCACGTCTTTAAAAGCATCTCCGTGGTGAGAATTATCTGTTAAAGCGTGCCTTTTAAACACCACACATGGCTTTTGCACATATTCATTTACTTCTGCATATTCATAAGAGCAGCAACCCGGATCGCTGATGTCATCCTCGATTTGAATCTTCCGAGTTTGATATGGAGAAGAAAGGATACTTGACCTATATGTGTGAAGAATTGCTAGGACAGCGGCTGTTTAACATTGCATATAATCAGGCATAATCAGCGATTTTTTTTTTTTCATTTTACAATTACCTAGCTAACTTATTTTATATATATGTATATTATTGTTGTTGTTTTTTTTTTAAGGAACCATGTGAAATGATGGCTACAAAAAGCTTATACATATATTTCCTGAAAACAGGAACTGATTGTTGAAAGACAATATGAAGCAGAAGCAAAACATTTATATAATAAAAAACAGCCATATTATTATTATTTTCTCTGTGTAACACAGAGGTTACCTCTGGAAACATTAAACACCATCATCACCGTCTTTAACGTTTTTATTTACGTCCTGCATGACTCTAGTTATAGCTACGCAGCTATAATCCAATGTTAGCTTAGCTATCTTGACTAGCCAGGCTGTTTACATGCTTAATAATGACTTTTTAACACCAGATTGACTCGGCCTGCTTACAATCCACTTCCCCTTCCGCAAGTTAATTTTTTATGGAATTACAGCAT
>NC_071120.1:27070000-27105000 GCF_024256425.1 Clarias gariepinus
ATATGTTTGACGTGATAGCAAAACCGTTGTTTAAACAAGTTAACTGTTGTTAAGCTAGCTAGCAAGGCTACAAAGTGAGCACATTAGCTAAACATAGAAAAAAATGCTACTTTATACATAGATAAATAAATAAATAAATGTATGAAGCTAGCAGGCTAGCGTTACACAACATTAGCTAAAAACACATCGCTAATTAGCTAGCTAGATTGCAATCCTGACAGCTGTTAGCTGGTTTTAATTAAACGATTGATGCTTAGCGTTAAGCACGATTTTAATATAAATGTTTATCTGCAGAGAGGTTTATTTTATTTCTTTTTGAAGGAGATTGAAGGGAAAAAAAGAAAAGACAGATGGAGAGATAATAATAAGAGAGACAGAGAGAGAGGGATGAAGTGATGAAATCAGCGCTAAGCGATTGCGTGTGCGTGTAGAGATAAAATAAACGTTGGACTGTGTGCCTCAGATTGTCACCGATAATGATGTGAGGAAAACAAGACGAGTCACCACCACCTCCTCACCACACACACACACACACACACAAGAAAAAAGGGGTCCCTGTCTTCTCTCAGCTCTAAAAACATAACCACTGGCAATTTCTCTGTCTCTGTGTTGTTTGCTTTTTTTTCTTCTAATGTTTTTGCATTATCTTCTCACTCTTGTTCTCGCGCACTCTTTGGCTTACTCTCTATCTTGTCTCACTATTCCTCTGTCATACTTTATAACCCAGTAGTTTTCTGTCTCACTGTGTCTTTCTCTGTTTGTCTTTTTCCGTCTCATTGTTTATCAGTCTCACTCGTCTGTTCTGATCTTATTCTGACTCTCATACTTTTTAATATTTGTCTCTCCGTCTCACTTTGTATCTCACTCTGTCTCACTCTTTGTATCTCACTCTGTCTCACCCTTTTTCTGCCTCGCTGTGTGTCTTACTGTTTATCTGATGCTGTCTCACTGTTTCACGGTTTTTGTCTCCATTTCTACCCGACTCTTTTTCTGTCTCACTGTTTTGTCTTTTATCTTCATCTGTCTTTCATGCCCTTTTTTATTTCTGTCTCTCTCTCTCTCACTTATTTTCACTTTGCTGTCTCACTCTTCGTGTGTTCCACGTTGACTTCCTTTTTCTTTTCTCTCTGACAAGTTGTCTCACTTTCTCTCTCTCTTTCTCGCTCTTCCTCTGACTCATTCTTTACCGCTCTCGTCCGTCTCACCGTCTGTTTCACTATACATCACTCTTTGTCTGACTTTTTGTCTCACATTTATGTCTCATTCTTTTGCCTTACACTGTCTCACTGTCAAACTTGTTTGTTTTTCTGTTGCACTTTTTGTCTGTCTTACTCTTTTCACACACACACACACATTTTTCTCACTTTCTATCGGGCTAATTCTCCATCGTCCTTTTTTGTCTTTTATACTCTGACACGGAGACAACGTCTTTTTTTCCCATAGTCTCTTTCTATCTCACTCTCTGTCTCAGCCAGTAACACTCTCTCTTTTTATCTCATTCATTCAGCTTCACCCTGTCTTAGTTTTTCTTTCACACTCTATCTCGCTCACTCTATGTCTCCCTGTCTCTGTCCAAGTCCGTCTACTCCAGTCTCTTAACAAACTCTGATTTGCGGAGAAAAGTATTTTACTGTCTCGTTCTATTCTAGTATTCTCTGTCTGTATAACTCTCTCTCTGTCTCACTCTATCTAGTTCACGCTTTTGCTGCCTCACCCTGTGTCTGTCGTATATACTTTATTTCTCATCATGTTTGTCACAGGCTTTTTCTTTCTCACTCAGTCTCACACTTTTCCTTCAGTCTAATCACATCTTTCTTCTCCCTCTCTCTGTCGTTCTGTGTGTGTGTGTGTGTGTGTGTGTGATTTTATTGGTGTGGGACGGAACAAACACAGACATCAGGCTTCAGTTCCTTGACATGTTTCTCTGTATAATGTACACACTATACATTACACTGTGTAGACGCTTATGCAGCATAATAATTCTATCCATCTCCAAGTCCATCATCTCTCTCCTGCTTTCTCTCTCACACACACACACACACACACACACACTTCCGATGGATGTTATTTAAACCTGATCTGCCCTTTTATTGCTACCCAATCCTCCCTCTGCATCACACTCCATATCCGCTATTGATCTCCCTTACCTTCTGGTAAATGTCTCTCTCTCTCTGTCTCTCTCTCTCTCTCTCTGTCTCGCTGTCTGATGACGATGATGACGATGTTGATCATGACGAAGGCTCGACTAGACAGGAAATTGAATTGATTTTAACTTTAAGACAGTGCGAGGAACGTAATCCACTCATCTGATATTTAAGAAAAGATAGAACCTCTGGGCCAAATGTTTCCTCTCACTTCCCTATCCTTAGCGTATACAAGCTAACGTTGCTAACGAGTAAGGGAAGCTCATAGACGCTGGTTTAAAAATAATTCACTGGATCTATAATTGCTATAAAAGTAGAGTGCATTATAGTATATCGCTATAATGGATCTTAAAGTAGTGCTTAACACAAGTAGATTATCTGCAAACAAAGGGTTTTTTTTTTTCAACCTTAGGAGGACGTCAAAACAAGGAGTAAAGGAAATGCTAGCACAAAATACGAAGGCACGTCTAGATTTTTAAATGTGATAATTTAATTATAATGCATCATGAAATAACATACTGCATAGCATTACATTACAACACTCAGTAACTTTACAGTAGCTAATCTTCCCCAGTTTAGTCTAAAGAAATCTCCTAATTCTTAGCAAGTGAACATAGCTTTCGTTAAAACGAGCTAATATTTCTTATGTTAAAAAACACATAAAAAAAACAAAAATTCACAATAATGTACATTATTATTATAAAATGTATTAATAATAATAATAATATGCAATAACTTTTAAAATGAACTAAACAAGATTTATTGTATAAGACTATTTCTAGCCATTCTACTATCTATTAATAGGACAAGAAATTTACATTTGAAATTTTAGTATAACATACAATAAACGTATATTTAGTTTGCTATAATCTTGGAAGTAAGAAATTGTAAATACATTTGACTAAATCTAAGATATTTTACACATGCGTAAATATCAGTTTTTGCCATGTGGATACATTTGACTGAACTAGAAGTCAGTTTAGGGCTTAACGATTCGATCAAAAACTCTAATTGTGATTATTTTGACACATATTTGTGATTGCGATTACCTACAACGCAATATTTAAATATTATGTATACACTACCGTTCAAAAGTTTTAAAACACTTGCAAATTTCTTTGTTTTTGTTTAGTGATTTATTTTCTACATTCTACAACAATACTGGGGATTTCAAAACTATAAAATAACACATATGTGATTAGGTAATTACTTAACAACAAGAAAAACAACAGTTTATTTTAAGACACAGAGGTCAGCCGTTCTGTAATAGTTCTTGCAAGAACAGTATTGTGAAGTTCATTTGCAAAATCCGTCCAGCACCATAATGAAACTGGCTCTCATGAAGGCCGTCCCAGGAGGGCGAGACCAAAACCTACCTCTGCCGCAGACGAGAAGTTCATTTAGAGTTATCAGCCTGAAAAATGACCAATTAACAGCAGCTCAGATTAGAGGCGTTATGAAGTCTTTACAGAGCAGAAGTAGCAGAAACATCTCACCATTAACTGTTCAAAGGAGATTAATGCATCTTTTGGACGCCTTCAGCATTCCTTTACAATGTAGAAAGAAATAAAAATCAGGAACCATCATGGAGTTAGAAAGTGTTCCAAAACTTTTGAACAGTAGTGTATTTCGTATTTCAAAGGTTTTTATTGAGGCTGACTGCAAACAACTGGAGAAACGCTCTCATTAAGAGGATGTTTGATAATAATAACTGAAAATAAAAAAATATATATTATTGACAAACTTAATTGAGATTAAATAATTGCAAAGATCCACACAGTGCAGTTGCATTCGAATGTGTCATAAAAAAAAATAAAAAAAAATTCAAGTTGATTTGACCTTGCAATTTTAATTAAATATATATATATTTTTTACAGCTTAAATAATTCCTTTTTTTCACTATTTCCTACCAATTTTGCTACTAGGACTGTTATATTTTATCGTCTACACAGAAAACAAGCTCGTAAGGCATTTACACACTCACTCGTTGGCGTGTTCAGACTATTAGATGAAAAATAAACAATTTAATCACTAAAGGAATTTGATTGGTTGAGGAGTGCGACAGTCTGGAATTAGATATTTTTTAATAAATAATTTATTATCCAACTGTATTTAAATGATATTAGGATCTAATAAAGGATAATGCGTAGGTGTGTGGGTGTAGTTATGGGTGGAGGTGTAAAAGGCTACACATATTAAGTGGGCGGAGTCTATGCAGCGAAACACTGGAGAATACGCGAATATTGCAGATAAATTAATTCCATGGGATTATTATAAGAATCGATCGAACAACGGTCTCAGATTTTGGGTTCGCTTCTAGATTGCGCGCATGTTGGTGTGGGGGGGGGGGTACTTTGTTGTATAGCTCTTGTCTTACACTGTGTGTGTGTGTGTGTGTGTGTGTGTGTGTGTATATCTTTGTGGAGATTTGATTTGATATTCCATCACACTTTGTGCACTGGGGTGATAAAAATCAATTCGACAACCCCGACACACAAAGCGCACACACACACACACACACACACATCATGACAATAGAGAAAATGTGGTTTTGTGGTTTAAATGTGTCCAGTGGATCATTCAAAATTCCAAGATCATCTTCATGTTGCTGTTTTTCTTTTCGTTGCTTTTTTTTTTTTTTTTTGCTCTCGCAATTTCTCGCCACGTCTGTCTCTGCCTCTTCCCGCATCGATCAGCCTTCTGCGTGTTAGTGTGTGTGTGCGTGTGTAAAGGTGTGTTTCCCGTAATGTACAGCAGCAGCAGAAGCAGTAGCAGCAGGCGCGCTCTGTAGCAGCTCAGCGTGACGCCCCATTAGCGCTCGGCCCACAGGATCGAGTTCAGAGAGGCGTCTACCTGCCCCTGCATTCCTCCTCCCTCCTCCTCCTCCCTCGCTCCAGTTGCCCCGAAAAACCAAGAAACAGGAGTGACCTTTTTCATCCCGTCACGCCAACACGACTCTGTGTTCAGCATTCAGACGCAGCGGGAGAGAGAGAGAGAGAGAGAAAGAGAGAGAGAGAGAGAGGTGATTAAACTTCACAGAAAGAAAGGAAAAAAAACAACAACACAAAAACAAGTTGCCAAAGTAAGGCGTAGGTGGTGTGTGTGTGTGTGTGTGTGTGTGTGTGTGTGGAAACGTTTTACTTGAGTGCACAAATTAAACGAATTGTTAATTTAAGATCTTTAATTAGATCCTAACGATCTCATCATGACATCAGGTTTGCAGTCGAGACTGTAGACGCGCGTACACTCGGGTTAACGCTCAGGCGCTGGCGCGTGTCTGTGCGGCGGTACAGGAAGGGATTATGGGTAACGTGGAGGGAGACGAGACGCTCCGACGCTTTTTCCTTTCAGGTGCATGTCAAGAGTTCTTGATATAACGGTGAAAATATCGGTCTTCTTTTTGTCGCTGCTGAAATAAAGGATTGCGTGTCTGTGTGTGTGTGTGTGTGTGTGTGTGTGTGTGGGGACATGGTGGTGTGCACTGTGCCAGCTTATCACTTCATACCTCATGCTACATGGGCAGCACACACATGCATTTAAGCCTCATTAAAACAGCTGACAGCACAAGGTCAGGGAGAGAGAGAGAGAGAGAGAGAGAGATTTAGTGATAAAGTGAGAGAGAGAGAGAGAGAGACTTAACAGCGGAATGGATAATTATCGAGTGATCGATCTTTCGTTAAGTCCTCGTCACGGTCACATCACGGATGACGGTGCCTGTACCAGAGTTGATAGTGTGTGTGTGTGTGTGTGTGTGTGTGTGTGTGTGTGTAACCATGGATTATGCTGTGTATGTTCTCTGCAGCTGATCAAACTCCTCATGATGATCTGGCTTTCATCTCCGATCATTGGCTGATCAAACAGAACACAACTTGCCAACACACACACGCTTAACAGGCATGCACGAGCTGTCACACTCCCACTCGTTCGCACTCCCACTCCCGGCACCATCACGCTTTCAGTGCACACACACACACACACACACACACATAAACACGTACGTGCCAGCTGCGTGGTCTGTCACATCAGCGCATCCCAAACACTCTCCTTCCTGTCATAATAAAGGCAGGCTTGGAGGTCAAAAGTGGGCGGAGCTTAATGTCAGAAGTACTGTATATGGAAACACAGGTGGAGTTTTAGAGCAAAGCTGAAACCATGAGTCGATCGATAGATATTATATTGTAGATTGATCATGAAAATACAGCTTCAAAGCTCTAAAACTTTAAGGGCACGTTCACATTATTTTTGTTCTCCGCACTCGGGTACACTTGCGTATTTTCACTCTCTGATACAACAGGTGGTAGTTTGCGTCTAGTGGGTTTGTGAGCTGCCATTAAACACAAGGAGAGGAAGAGGACGAAGAGGACGCGGGAGTCAATGTTCACGATAGGTTTTTAAAATCTTTTATTATTATATCAAACAATTACAAGTACAATATGAAAAATATGAAAGTACTAGATTCAGGTATAAAAGATTAAATTAAACACATTATTATCCACAGTTAATTAGAGGTTATACGATATGAGAAAACTTGCCAAAAATACATATACAAATAAATAATAACAGTAGACGGAGTAAACCTAGGGGATAACGAATTTTGCAGACCAAACAAATAAATCATTTTAAAAAAGAGAATAAATAAAAAAAATAATAAACCAAGTAAAAGGCACAAAATACTAACGGAAAAAAAAATTCACAGTGTTCCATCGACTAAGTTGGAATGTCGAGACTATAGCGGAGCAGACGTGCTTAATATTAAAAAACTAACAAGCGAACAAGTTAAAGTATGAAAACTCCATGAAATCTTTTTTTAAATATTATTATTATTATTATTATATTTAAAATGTTTTAGGCTGATCTGCGAGCCACGAATGCACCGCCTTCTTCACGTCTTCATCAGAAATTAATCTACGTCCTCGTACATCTGCGTTCAGGGGACCCAACAGGTAAAAATCTGATGGGACTATAGTGAGGACACTTTAACCCCGACAGTGTGTGCATCGCTGTGTGAGATCACGACGCCCTCGGATATCTGTGTTTAATCTGAAGTTTAGTCCTCAGTCCTTCAATAAGCGTCTCGCTGTAACGAGCGCTGTTGTTTTGAACCTTTTTCCTGATCGTGTTCCAATACTTCTGGCCCTGGCGAATCCCAGAAAACTGTATGATTATGTTTCTGTTCCGTCCTCTGCTGTTTACTCTCAGGCACCAGTAATGATTCGCTTTAAGAAACTTTTACCTTCTTTAAAGTATCACTCTAAAGTTTGTTTGCAGATCCCCGAATGCTCTTCTGTGAGTTGTTTTGGCACCGAGTACAACCTCAGACCACAAAAAAAAATAAATAAACGAATCGCTGCACACTCCTCATCTTCCGTATAAATCACGAGTGCGGCGTCTATTTTCGCTCGCATAGCTGTTACACATGAACTGATGTAACACGCGATGTTTCGCACCTGCACGGCAGCGACTGGGGAGACGGCAGCCTTGGACGGAACGCTCTGATAAGAGCTGGTAATGTAACACCGGAGTGCGGATCATTTTCGACTGATCCTGCTGGAGAATATGAGTTCTTCTGGTAACTTTGTCACACTCGCTCTTTTCTATTTTTATGCAAATCCCAGGAGCGTACAGTACATTAGGTTTTTTGTTTCCATCTGAAAACTGGTCTGTCTCGTACCATATTTTTTTGTCTTTACAGCCATGCATATATTCTCCTGTTATTTTAAGTTATATATGGAAATACTGAATGATTTTGTATGTAATTTTGCAGACATAATAAACATATATAAGAAAATTGGTACAGCATATAATATGGTGCCTAAGACTTTTGCACAGTACTGTATATGTGTGAGACGTTGTCCATATATGGCTATATTGGTTGGATTTCATGACCGTATATGGAGGGATCGTACAGGAGCTTACTGTATACTGTATGTTTTAAAATGAAGCTCCTTCAATGGCTGGATATTGAAAACCAATATATCAATAATATGGGCGTGTTTTAGGGAATCAAGGCATCGTGGATTAAGCTTCTGTATTTATTTCTGTAGGCATACATTACAGTTGTTGCTTATCTTACAGTAATAAATGTGGGCGTGTCTGAGCCCAAATATGGCAAGATGAATGTGTTTGGATCCTTAGCTGGCCAGGTGGGGGTGTCTTTGGGATCATACACAGTTAACCAATCTGGATCTTACAGATGGACCCTCTCTTATTATTATTAGTATATAGATACTTAAATATCATATTTTTGATGATGTTATCTCTATGTGGGAGTCCTATTAAGTTGGTAATGAGTGCAGCAATGTGTGTGAATTCTTTGTTGTGACTTGTGTAATTCCTGCAGATATAAATAGTCAGACTGAATGCAAATGAGCAGCTTGGAGAACACTCTGTTCTCTCTCTGTCTCTTTCTGAGATGATTTGATGCTAATCTGGAAAAGTGATCCTGGTGAATAAGTAACGACTGGATCAATTCAGCCAGTGATTAAATGCGTTGAAGTTTGGTAGAGATTCTTAAATAAAGTATAACGTAGGACGCTTTCTTTACCATGACTAACTGTTATAACCACAGCGGACGTTTTAACGCTCTTTACCGCTCTTACTTCCTTATATAGGCATAGAACGAAATGAACTTGTTTTATCTGCAAGAGAATGTTCTTTAGCGCCCGATGTCCTTCGTGTCTTGGCTCTGGTTTCTGTTTTCCGAGTCGTTTGGTGTCAGATGGTGATTCGCTCCCTGTTTTAGCCGCTGTTTTGTAAAGACTGTCTAATGTGTAAGAAATTCGTCAAACAGATGAGAGTGGACGTTGGACTGGAGTATTCGTATTGTCATTTATTAGGCACAAAAGATCGATATGGCATTGTATCATTGCCCTTTAATGAGAAAAAAAAGGAAAAGTTAGATGTTGTTTTGCTGAGTGAGAATGTCCTTGATTTAAAACAAGTGCACGCACATACACACACACACAACCTCTTTTCTTATCCTTAAAAGAAACCCAAACAAGATTGAACGGAGCTGAAACAGAAACTCATATGCCTAGAGAAAAAATCAGAACAAGTCAATCAAGGCTGAAAAGAAATACCTGCAATGATCTGTCAATTCAACATCAAAGGTTCTCCATGTGGAAAATTACTACAGCCAGTGTAGTCCACCATTATCCACCCAAAATGTGACGTGAACGACTCGTCAGGGTGTCTGATGTACCAGAGTCGAGGTGACGTGTTGAATAGTTGTGCGTGGTTCTGCTGTGTTCTAAAGCTGAATCATTAATCTGTCAGGCTCTTTGTTAGCGTTATGAAATAAAACTGTTGGGTTTTTAAGACTGTCGAGTCGAGTTGTTGAGTTGGGTGTGTTGATGTGACTTGAGTTGTGTTGGTTTATTACGTTGGTTTTTGTTGTCATAAAGACTTGAGTTGATTTTTTTTACCGAGTAACTGTAGTTTGTTATGTTGTACGTGGTGAGTTGAGTTGTGTTATGAGGATGTGAGCTGTGTGTTAATATGAGTTGTGTTGTTATGAGGATGTGAGGCGAGTTTTGTAAATGTGAGTTGAGTTACGAGGATTGGGTTTAGTTAAGATCAGGATGTGGGTGTGAGGTAATGTCAGTTGTGTTATGTTGATTTGAGTTGAGTTGTGAGATGAGTTGTTTTGATGTGACTTAACTTATGGATAGAAATTATGTTGATGTGAGCTGAGTTATGAAGATATGAGTTGTGCTGATGTAAGTCGAGCTGTTATGGAACTCTACGTTGAGTTGTTATGAGGATGTGATTTATGTTACTGATGTTAGCTGAGTTGTGATAATGTGAGTTGAGTTGTTATGAGGAAGTGAGTTGTGTTACTACATGTGAGTTGAGTCAGAAGGAAGTGAGTTGTGTCGATCTGAGTTGTGCTGTTGTGATGTATGTTGATTTGACTTGTTGTTGTTTTTTTCTTCAGAATTTGAGTTGAGTTGTAATGAGAATGGGAGTTGTATCAGTGAGTTATGTTAATGTGAGTTGTGCTCTTATAAAATTTTAGGTTGCGTTGTTTTGAGAATATGAGTTTGGTTAATGTGAGTTATGAGAATGTAATTTGATCATGTGAGTGCTCTTATGAGGATGTATTCTGCGTTAGGCTGCTGTGAGTTGAGTTGATGTTAATGGTGTTGAGGTGAGTTGTACTCTCATGAGGATGTGATTTGTGCTTTTATCTTGATGTGAGTTGACTTATGTAAATGTGAATTGTGTAATTATAAGTTGTGTTAATGTGAGTTGTGTTAATGTGAGTTGTGTTAATGTGAGTTGTGCTCGTATAAGGATGGGATTTGTGTTATGTTTATGCCAGTTGAGTTGTGTTGGTTTGAGTTGAGCTAATGTTAGTTGTGTTGATGTGAGTTGTGCCATCTTAAGGATGTGATTTCTATCATTATCTTGATGTGAGTTGAGTTGTTATTTGAATGTGAGTTATGTTACATCAGTTTGAGTTGAGTTGTAATGTTGATGAACAGCTGCTGTGTTGATTTGAGGTGCATCGCATTGACCTGAGCAGCGCTAAGTCAATATATACTGAGTGCTTTTTTTCCATCCTGTAATTTAAGTGTGAAGACAGTTTTAAAAGGCTGATGTGGTTGAGAATCGCTTCTTGTGGACATTAAGGCCGAAAAATTATGCTCAAAGCAGAAGGGATATGAATAAAAGATTTCTTTTTGTAGTGTGAAATTTGAGTTTCTTGAATAAAAAAGCAGCCGAATATTGTGCGCAGTCCTGCATCGTGTGATTACTGCAGAAATAAAAGTAAGTTCTTGCTACTGCACTCATACTGTTGCGCCCTAGAGTAGCTCTATAACTATTCCCTGAGTGATGGCGTTCGGATGTTGACTAGCGTTCCATCTGTCTCCCGCTGGCCGCTGGGCTTTGTGTACTTCAGAGCAGGAAGGAGTGATGGAGAAAGGGAGGGAGGGAAGAAGAAGAAGGAGGAGGAGGGGGAGGGAAGAGCTTTGAGCGTGAGACTGTTTATGTTTGAAGAGGTTTTTTCTCCCCCCACATCCGACCTTCATTTCATCTAATCTTCTTTCTTCTACTTCACAACAACTTGCTTGTTTATGAGCACCTGTCCGTTCGAGAGGGGGTCGGAGGCTAGAGGTCGGAGGTCACAAGCTGGTTAAAAAAGGAATAGTAAGAGATTGACATTTGATCCTGGTCATCATCGGGTACTTGACCTCATCTTCTTCTTCCCGGCATCTACGCAGACCGGAACAAACATGACCGCTTGTTTTCCTCAGGGAAAGCTCAGGTCAAAACAATCTCTCCCTGACATACACACACGCAAAGCACACACACACACTTCCTTGGAGCATTCTGCCTCAGTCCCTCAACGTCAGCAAAACTAGCCAGCTGCCTTTGTCAGAGATCGCAACGTGATACCTCGGTCCGGCCCGTCTCTAATTTGTAGGCAGTAATTAGCCCTCGAATGAAGGTCTCCGTCCCAAAAGCAGCCGATGGAAAGGTCATCCAGCACCGAGCCTTTTCCCCCACTTGACATCTTCCTTCGTTTGTGTATGTGTGTATGTGTGTTTTGCCTTTTTTTTTTCTAGAGATTTGGGACGAGGCCTTTTCAATCTCCTGTTCAGTTTGCAGAGCTTTGCTTTCCACTCCTTCCGGCCGTGCTCGGGGAAAAAAAAAAAATAGAACAAGAAATGCATTTCAAATCAAATCAAATGCGCCGTGCTGCAGAACGCTTTCGCTAAAATAGATCCGAGGATATACTGCGAATACACGGAAGCCATTTTAAGAATTTGCATTTCAGACGTGATCCGCAGCGCCAAGATGGAGAGTTCGCAAATGGAAGCTAGGAAGTGTAATAAGTATTAATGGAATGATCAGTCGGTAAGTAACGGTAGTTTATCTCGCACAAAATCTGTTTCAGAAATCCACACTCGAGACGTTTCATTCCTTCTCCGGATAACAACGTTACGCGCTGTAGTTTTAAATTGGAGTGTAAAATCAATGCTGAAAACGTCTACTCAGAAATATGAATGTTTTTAAATAAAGTGTAACTGGAGCAGAGTGAGATGAAACTTTGCTAATTGAAAAGAAATGGCTGCTTGATGTGATGTTCCAGCGTTCAGCTACATCGTGAAGTTTGCTTGTTTGGTTGTAGAACAGCGAGGGACTGGACGTGGTTTGAGTCAAAGAAACATCGGACTTGACCTTTCAACGGCATTTGGTGTAAAAGAAAAGAGTAAGTGTACTTAAGGAAACCTATTAGGCAAATTAGACTTTTTAGTTATTTTTAGATGTTCACATGGAGTTTAAACAAACCAATCAGATTTTTCCCTCTAATATGACCTGTTGCACAGCCCTGCAGATCTCTGGAAGGGCGTGGCTCGGCAGTAGCTCATTTACATAGACACTGAAACTGCGAGTTTGGCAGAGGGGTGAAACAAATGGAAGGTTGAAGTATAGAAATCAGAGATGTCTGAGGGATGTTTGAGCTAGAGCTTTAACACATACAATGGTAACACTGGTGGGACTGTCTTAGCTTCAAATGCAAATTGAAAGCAAGCGGGTGGCTTGGGCCATGTCTGGTTTTCTGATTGGACCGAAAACATGCAAGGGGAGCAACATGGCTCGGCAGGGGTACCAGAAGGGTCCTCATAACTCGTGTTTTGGGTATTCTGGACTATTAACACAGGGAATATTGACTACAAATATTTTGATACAACTTTTGTAGGGACGTGTGCAAAACTCAAGGTGATACAACTGCCCAGTTCCGTAACAGGAAAGTGGGAATTTGGGGAAAACCGTCACTCAGATTTCTTAGAAAAGATATATCGATTCTTTCTCAGCTTAATTGCGTGATCGAGCGCGTTTCCTCCACCAGTATGATGTGCACTAATCAGCAAAGTGTTTGAAAAAAATAATCATCCATTATCTATCAATCTATTATCTATTTATTTTGTGTACGGTCATGAGGGTCTGGAGTCCATCCCAGGGAAATTACAGCACCATAACCCTTGGAGTGCCAACCTATTGCAGGGTACAAGCTCACACACTCACACACTAGATGCATTTGGAAAACACCAATCAGACTACACTGCGTGTCTTTGTGGAACCCCGAAAACCTGTAGGAAACCCATCAAACAGCGTGAGAGCATGTGAACTTCACTCTTACAGACTGGAGACCAGATTCGAACCCCTAACCCTGGAGGTCTGAGGTGTTAATCATTGATCCACCGTGGCGCTTTGTAGTCATCAGATACAGCATACACATTTTTCCTGTGTGAATGGCAAACAAAGCAAACATTAGAACCTTTAAACACCTGAAGCTGTAGTAAGTCCCGCCGCACGCAACACGTCTATTAGCGGAGAGCAATTTGTGGAAAATTACCATGATCTCTATACTGATGGTGTTTTTGTTCAATCTTTTCTCCTTTCACCTCATCTATTGTAGAAAACACAAACAACACAACGAGAAATCAATGCGAACCGAGAGTTTGTTGTTCCTGCGGCCGGCGTCTCAATAGCGGTAAATGGCAGAAGGAGCATTTATCACTCAGCCAGACCTTTTAAATAAATAAATATATAAATAAATCACAGTGATAAAACCGCTTCAGGGGTAAGAGGAAGAGTATCCTGGGTATTTTTTTTTTTTTATTTCTCTTTGTTTTGTTTTGTTTTTTTTAATCTCGCAGCATGACATTTAAAAGTCAATGGGTTTACTCTGTCTACTCCACACTTAAGCAAATGTTATCGCTCCCCTTAATTTCCCTCGTTTTTTTGTAACACAAACAAACAGGTGAGACGCTAATGACGGAGGCGGAATTGTTACAATTCGCGAGTGCGTTACGATCTCGCTCCGTCTTTCACCTCACCTCTGGCCTAATAAGATTTTTTTTTCTTTCTTCCTCGGCGGTGAGCAGCCGTCCCGTTATAATTAGAAGCCCGTCTCTCGTTTCTTCGCAGGTTGTCAGCGATGTTTGATGTATTCCTGCTATAAACGATGCTGAAGTGAGCCGTGTTGATGCCGCCGTGCGCTGACAGCCATTCATGGTTTAGCTGGTTCTCTGCCAAAACATTTCAATAGGTTTTTTTTTCTCTTTGAGCCGCACACGCTGTCATTAAATTGTCTCGACAGCAACCCTGCCACTCGCTACCCTCCACCTCCCTCCCTCCCTTACCATCTTTACTAAACAATGTTCCAGTCCAGCGCACAGCTAAATCACCGATGTTAAATTAACACACAGAGTGCACATTTCAAAACAATGTAGTTCTCAAATGGAGCTGTTGATTTAACGCTACGTTCTGTTGCGCGGCCTGATGGCAACAGCGTCCCGTGAGAAGGTACAAGCACTTCCCAAAATTACTTTTGCTCACGAGTATTTTGTGTTCTTTCTGCTTTCTTTTTTTTCCCCATACAGGCTGATAGAGGTGTTTTCAACATCACCCATGGCTTACTGTCCAGTCTGAGCACCGAGTCTCAACAAGCACCTGATTACACTGGATTCTGGAGGTCTGGAGAAGATCAATTTCTCATTTGAGCCATCAGTACCCAGCTTAGAAGGTCCAGTTGTCAAACCTACACGCTGAGAACCACCAGCGGTCCTAAAAAGAACAGTTGTGTAGGTGGATCCACAGAACCGCTGCTGTTCCACCAATCAGAATCTACCGGTTCTTCCACCAATCAAACCGGAACCGTCGCTGCACGGCAAGGAGTTCTGTTTCTGGGATCGTAGCCGGCACCTGGAATTCGAGTAGTTTCATTTGTATCCAATCAGAACAAGGATACTTGGAGAAATGGGTGGGGCTAAAGTCCTACTCGTGATGCTGGTGATTGGTCTGGAAAATGCAAACAGTGTGAACTGGAACCCAGTCCCGCGCAAGACCATCCGGTATCACGGTAAGTAACTAATTATATTTAGATTCTGTATTACTTGTAGATGTATATGTTTCAATAAGTAATAACTGTACAAAGATCTGTACGCTAATTAACTTTATTCTTCTGATCATTAATATTTTGAGATAATTGCGATATTCAGTTTGCTGCTAGAATAAGGCAAATTCCCGTACACGGCGTGAACGTGTATGAAGTCGACTAACTTTTTTATGTGCAGTCAAATAAATCAATCAGTTATAAATCATTAGTCCATTATAAGTAGGGCGATGTTTGAATTCTTTTTTTTTTCACCTTCTCATCTACTCTACTCCGCCTACTCTACTCCCCCTACAGTATTCTGTACAACAATGATTGACATAAACAGGCATTCTGGTCCAGCAATCAGTTTTCCCAAACGGATTTTCTCAGCAACTTGATACACTTTCCCTAAGGTTATGGTTTAATCCATCGTTTGCTTGGTTCATTTTTTTTTTTTTAAATATCATGTTTTATGTCTCTCCTTAAGACCTTGGTTACAATCCAACCAGGAATGGAATGCACTAGAAACAGGTTGTAAGATTATCAAGTACTTACTGATGATCGTGTCGCTAGTGGGTCTGTACTTCATCAGTGTAACACAAGATGCATCTGACTGGATAAATTCTAGACGGTTCTGGAAGGTTTTCTGTTTGAAGCTTAACTATAGGGGATCTGAGCCTCCGAGTGGTAAAGTGCTCACCCTATCATCCGGAGATCGCGGGTTCGATCCCCGGGTGATGCTGTTTTCCTCTCACAGCCGGAGGTCTAGAGAGAGCTGATTGGCCGAGCTCTCTCAGGGGGGAGGGATGAGAGGTACTCGCGCTCCCACATTAATCACGGCTCTACAGACAATCAGGGCCGTCTGTGAGCTCGCGCACGCGGAAGGAGCGGCTAGCGCTTTCCTTTGAGTGTGTTACTCCGCCCCTAACGGTGCGTGAGCAAGCAGTTCGAAAAGATGCGGTCGGCTGGCGTCACACAGAGGAAACGCGTGATAGTCTTCGGCCCTACCGTCTAAAAGGTAGTAGTAGCCTTAATGTGGGAGCCCCCTAGTGATGGGGAGGAATTGGCTACGACTAAACTGGGGAGAAAATTGGAAAAAACTATAGGGGATCAAAAACGAAACCCCAGTTAACCCATAAATAGCCGAATGGTTGGAACGGACAGAGCCTGGCTGTTGTTTGGAATACGCCTACCTTCCTCAATAACCACAAGCTGATTAGCTTAGATTTTTCTTAGCTAAAATGCTACGGTGGTTAATGTTAGTTTATATGCCAATGTTGCTTTGCATTTGATTGTACCCATCGTCCCGTGTCAGCTCTTACATTTCCTAAAGGCAAGTTAAACTACAATCATTTCAGTTAGCTGGTTAGCTAGTGGTTTAAAATCTGCAAATCAGCCACGCCCCTAATTATACAGACCTGTACGGCTTACAGTTATAAGAAAAAATTCACCCTTGTACAGTTATCGTAAATGGGAAATCTAGCTATGGAGACCAAAACTGTTTTTTTTTTTTTTTTACAATTCTGCAAACTTGTTTATTTCTGCTGTACAGTTTTTACCTGAATCATTTGTGAAATAGTGGCCATTTAAGGAACTGCATCTTTTATATATTAATTTAATTTTATTTATTTATTCTGCAGTTCTGCATTGGACTTGTTTTTCAGAACATTTTTCTTACCCCTGAGTTCAGTGAAACAGATCCTCGTTCTGGAACTGAGTTCGGAAGTTCTAGGATTCGTCCAATCAGTTGCGATCAGAGGAAGTTTGAGGGATTTGAATTTGTTTAGATTTTTGACGCTGATTTTACGAAGCTAAAATGAACATGTTAATGCCGAGTGTTCCTAGTGGCCATTTGAGGAACTGCACGGGCAGTTCTAGAAAATGTATTGATTTAGGATCAGCGATTTGTTAAGCGTTGTCAGCTCCTTCAGCTGCTTTGTGTTCTTCTTCTCCTACCTGCCCTGTTTCTCTTTCTCTCGCTCTCTTTCTCTCTTTCTCTCGCTCTCTTTCTCTCGCTCTCTGGTTACCTTGTTTTTTTATTTTACCTTTAAGCCTTTTTCTTTTTCCTTCGCTCGGCTCCCTCCTCCCTCTCTCGTTCTCAGGCCGATCGGGTTACCGCACGCCTTTACTGGCTCTGGCATAAAAGCACTCGCTTTCCTGCCCTCGCTCACTCCTTCCCTCACTCCCTCGCTCCATTTGTTCTCCTTCTCCTTTACTCTAGCTTGTTCCAGTGCTCGCTCGTTGTTTTTTTCGTTTTGTGTGTGTGTGTGTGTGTGTGTGTGTATATGATACGGTTGACACCTCACTGACAGGCAGGAAGCAATGCACTAGAACAACAGGTAGTGAACTAAAAACATGCTCACACACCCACCAGATTGCAGGATTGTGTGCAAACAAACTATAAACAACAAAGCAATCCTAAAACACACACACACACACACACACACTTACAGCCTGGAGAGATGGTGAGATGGTTTCTTAACACCATAAATGGACGAGAAATGGCAAGAACGAGAAAAAGAAAAATATACGGCGTGTGTGTTTAACTACTGTTCCAGGTCATGAGTGTGTGTCCCAAACCACATAAACATGAACCCTGTGTGCACTATACGAGAGACAGACAGAATGCGTGTGTGTGTGTGTGTGTGTTTGTAGTGCTTAGACTGGCAATCCAAGGGATTTAGATCTCAGCCAGCATAGCCGTACATGTGTGTGTGTGTGTGTGTGTGTGTGTGTGTGTGTGTAGAGATTAAAGTGAAGATAATATCCACCCCATCTCTTACTCTCCCACCCTCTTCAGTTCCTCCTAAATCAACTGTGGATTCAAGTCCACACACACACACACACACACACACACACACACACACACACACACACACTCATACTTCCAACATCTCGGACATAAACTCATTTTCTCTCGTTGTCTCTCCATTTGCACATTTTCACCCACACAACAACGCTCCCAAAACTGTTGCACCACAAAATCACAAAATGCTGAACTGCTTCCTGGCGGCTTAAATTCCAGCAAATCTGAAAGTAAAAATCTGGTGTTTGGGGGCGGAGTAATGTCGTTATCATGACCACAGCTACAGTAGATACAAGTAGTTCAAGTTCTATGAAGTTAGGGGGGGAAAAAAGACGTGTGTTTTTTTTTTTGTCTCAGGCTGTAAACATGTTTATTTTGTTTATTATGTTGTAAAGTTGGAGATTTTAACATGGGGCTTAATGGGAATTGACTCATTTTTGGTGCCAGCCTAGTGGTCATTTGAGGAACTGCACATTTTCACACCAACGCATTTGCGTCATTTTTCGGAACCGTAGACCGCCTGCTCTGTATGTAACTCGTTTTCATCTTCTGCGTCAGTTTACTAATCAATGTCAACAAGATGGCCGATGCAATTCTCTTGCTCTCAAATGTTTTTCACCTCAAACTTTTTAAATGTTAAAAAGCTTGCAAATAGGCCTCCGAGTGGCGCAGTGGTAAAGCGCTCGCCCTATTATCCGGAGATCGCTGGTTCGACCCCCAGGTGATGCTGTTTTCCTCTCACAGCCGGAGGCACAGAGAGAGCTGATTGGCCGAGCTCTCTCAGGGTGGAGGGATGACAGGTACTTGTGCTCCCACATTAACCACGGCTCTACAGCCAATCAGGGGCGTCTGTGAGCTCGCGCACACGGAAGGAGCGGCTAGCGCTTTCCTCCGAGTGTGTTACTCCGCCCCTAACGGTGCGCGAGCGAGCAGTTTGAAAAGATGCGGTCGGTTCGCGTCACGTGGTTCGGAGGAAACACGGGATAGCTTTCGTCCTCCCGACTGAGTGGTAGTAGTAGCCTTAATGTGGGAGCCCCCTAGTGACGGGGAGGAATTGGCCACAACTAGATTGGGGAGAAAAATCTGGGGAAAAAAGAATTGGACAGGACTAAATTTATAAAAATAAATAAATAAAAAAAAAGCTTGCAAATCATGCGCTCTCAAGTCTACCCTGCAAGCCATATCCGACCTTTTGCATGCCCTTAGGCTCTAATTGAAAAAGAAAAGGAGACGCACGTCGCCTGTGGTGTGGGGGAGAAAAAAAAAACATTTCAGGTTTGCTAGTTTCTTGATGCAGCACCAGCTCGGTGTCGGAGGATAAGCTGGGGGGGGGGAGCGGTCTCTCTGCTTATTAACTCTGCTGATCACAAGGGAAACTGCAGTGTTTA
Source organism: Clarias gariepinus (assembly GCF_024256425.1). Taxonomy (NCBI): domain Eukaryota; kingdom Metazoa; phylum Chordata; class Actinopteri; order Siluriformes; family Clariidae; genus Clarias; species Clarias gariepinus. Next base: position 27,089,231 of record NC_071120.1, read on the forward strand.
AAATGGAGTCCAAGTTCAGTGCCACGCATCCCATGAGAGGCAAAGAAGACAAAAAAGAGACAGGGAAAGGAAAAGAGAGAGAGTGCAAGGCCGACGGAAAATGAAAGACGAGTTCCAAGAGATGGTATAAGTACACAAATCGAAACGTGCTGAGGACGGCAAAGCAAGAGAGCGAGACGGAGCGACAGCGTATTCCATCTCTCTACCCTCCAATTACTGTAATGACTGCCTCGGTACTCTGTGGAGTGTGTGTATGTGTGTGTGTGTGTGTGCATGTGTGTGTGTGCGTGTGTTAGAGACATCTGCACATCTTTCTTTTTCTCCCTCACCGTCCGGCACTGGCTCTGAAGTTTCAATGTGTGTGTGTGTGTGTGTGTGTGTGTGTGTGTGTGTGAGTGGCACCCCATGAGAGCGTAAAGGTTGTCAGCATTAAAGAAGCCACGGCACTTTTATGAAAAGGTCACTAGCAGAACACGCTGAGAGACAGACGTGCAGTGAGACGCCTCCCTTTGGCCCAGTTCGTTTTTCAGTTTCTTTCATTTATTTTGCCTTTTTTATTCCGCTGTCCTGGTTTAGTTTCTTTGTTGAGTTGTTGGCTTTCTATCTATCTATCTATCTATCCATCTATCCATCTATCCATCCATCCATCTATCACAAACTTACCATCACTACACTCAAGCATCCATCCTTCCTTGTTGCCCCAGAAGATGTCCCCCAGAAGTTCATTATTGGTGCCTTTCTGCTGTAGCTCAAAGTTTCCACCACCTGATCGGTTCTTGGCCTCCTTCTATTAAATTTTAAGGTGTTTCCACCCAAGAACCCAGTCCAGGCCCACTGCTGCTGTAGCTGAAGACCCGACCAATTGATTGGTTCCTGGACCACTTCTATTGTAGCTCAGACTTTCTCAAAGCACCCACACTCACCTAATGTATCTCAAAACATCTCCAAGGAACTGCTCTTGGCTCCTTTTTACTCCAGCTCAATAAATTCTCAGGGCTCTGCATTTTTCCTCGTTCTACTTCAGACTGCAACCCAGCAATCCATTTTTAGAAATTCCCTACTGGGTCTCAAGGTGTCTCCTAAGCACCTGTGTTTTCCCTCTAGCTCCATGTGTTCCAAAAGAATTATATGCCGATTTTTTATATAACTCAAGATGTCCACCAAGTGATTAGTCATCAGTCCTTTATATTATAAATCAATGTGTCCTCCAAGGAACAGCTATCTATCCCCTTCTTAGGACTCACTCAGTAATTGTTTCTTGGACTCTTTCTCCTCTAGCTCAGAATGTCTCCTAAGCAGCTACTACAGCTTCCTTTCTACTGTAGCTCAAGACATCTCCAAGAATCTTCTCTTGGTGCCTTTATACTGTAGCTCTTTGTGTCCCTTAATTATCTATTCATGGCCTCACAAATGTTTTGCTTTTGCCAGTTTTTTTATTCTAGGTTGCCCCCAGCAATCCATTCTTGGCTCCTTCTTTTTCAGCTTAAGGTGTCTACATGAATCAGTTTGTGGTCTCTTATATTGTTAATCAGGCCTCTCTTAAGGATCTGTTATAACCCCTTGTACAGTAGCTTATAGTGTCCCACAGGGATAAATCTTCAGCCGTCTTCCACTTTACCTCAACCCCAGTGATCTTGGTCCTTTTTTTCTCTGCCTCAAGGTGTCCCCCCAGGGATCCATTCTTCACCACCTTAGCTGTACCTGAGTATGTCCCCAATGATCTGTTTATCCTTAGCTTTTACAGTAGATTAAGTTGTGTTTCCCAGCCACTTTTTGGTTCTTAGCCAGTTTCTTTTGTAGCGCCAGGGTGTCCCCCAAGGATCTATTCTTGTCACTTCTACTTCTGCTTGCAGTCTTTCCCCATTGATTGATTCTTGGCTCCTTTTTCCTGTACCTCAAGGTGTTCCCAGGCATCAGCTCCTATCACCTAAACTAAATCTAGAGATAAATTCATGTTTCAGGTTCAGCATGTCAGATTCATCTATCTATCCATCCATTTTCTGGAGCCTGGAGTCTATTCAAGGGAAATTAGGGCGCAAAGCGGGTCACATTTGACTTAGATTGTTTCCCTTAGAAACCTTAAGGAGCTTCCTGGGTGAAGCTCCATTTATAAAGGTGGTTGAAAACATTCCAAAAACGTAGAAGGCCTGGACTCTTTCCCAGTGACACAAGGTGGGGCACAAGCTGGACAGGGTGCCAGGCAATCTCAGTGCACAAGCAAGCACACAATTATTGGCCTCGCTGTTGTCTCTTCTTGAGCGTTTTCTTTTTCTTTTTCTTGAGGACACTCAAGAAATGTTTAACCCGCCACCATAACCATCTTCACAATACTGCTTCCCTCTGCTATTTACTGAACAGGAAGGATGATGAAACTTCGGTCCATCTTCTCGTCTGGATTGTTTGTTGTAATTCGTTTTTTTTTTTTGGGCAGTCTCCCTCAGACCTGCAAGCTGTTTCGATGCGGATGAACCTCAGCCAGGAGTTTTTATCCACACTGCAATATCTGCTCACATCACTCAAACATATTACCTCTCAGAGCTCGCCCAGCCGACACCTCAGCATTCCCAAGGAGCTTCAAAAATCTTCTTGTCCTTTCTATACTGTTCTCTTTTTTCATTCTTCTCTCCCTCGGTTTCAATCCATTTTTTATCTGTCCCTTAATCTCCCGCTAAACTTTTTTCTTTTCCCTGATTGTCGTGTTTATACACTTTGAATATTTCCTGTTTAGTCACATGACCCCCCCCCCCCCCTTTCTAGCCTGACCTTTCCGTTCTTTTACATCCCACCACTCCTTTCTGCTAATCTCCAACAATTACATCACTTCCTGTGTACTACTGCTCTCACACCCTGTGTGTGTGTGTGTGTGTGTATTTGGATTTGAAGTTTTGCCTATTCATGATTAAAATTTAGTCTGCAAATGCATTTGCTTTATTCTAGCAAATTAAATTAAGCTTTTAAAATTGGTGTGTGCGTGTGTGTGTGTGTGTGTGTGTGTGTGTGTGTGTGTGTGTGTGTGTGTAAAAACTTTGCCTATTCATGGTTTAAAATGTGCATTTGACCTGTGGCTTTATTATACTGAATGTGGTAATGCATAGAGATTGTGTGTGTGTGTGTGTGTGTGAGTGAGTGTGTGTGTGTGTGTGTGTGAGTGAGCGCGTATGCGCTCGTGCATGCTAACCTTGTCCTCTCCCTTCGTAATTACTATACATGTGCACGCGTTCTCTCTGTCTCTCTTTCAGTCTCTTTTTTCTTCCTCCTTCAAAAAGCCCAAAAATAGTTTTTTAATAGCAGTATGTGTGTGTGTGTGTGTGTGTGTGTGTGTGTGTGTGTGTGTGTGTGGTTAGCAGCTATAAGCAGAACTCTCTTGTATTTATAGCATTGCTCAGGCTAAGATCCATGGAGAAACATCAGAGACGAGAAAATGAACACACACACACACACACACACACACACACACACAATGAACCGATCCAAAACCGATTCGCTAAGCTCTCCAAGCACTCATTAAACTCGACCCAGAAATGCGAACGTGGCTAGCACTGAAAGTCTAATGCTAAGTCATCTAGGGTTAGCGTCTTTCTTCTCCTGCTAGCCTTGTTTAAATTTATGACCTCAGCGTATTTCAAGATGGCGGAGATCTGATTAGCACTTGATGCTAAGTATGTTTTTAGGCATGATGAGTGAGTCACACACATGTCTTTGGGGTAAAACTTCGATATTTACGATATTTGTTGCCTTTTCGTGTCTGTAAGCGCTATGCGCTAGCTAGATCTCCTAGCTGAAGACATAGCTAGCACAACTAGCGTTTGTTTGTTTCTGTTCTTTAGCCATGTTTGTTTTCTTATTATTCGTTTAAAACAGCTAGTTTTCAAAGCTCTTTCTTTGTATCGCTAACTTTCTAGCATTTTTTTTTGTTGTCAGATTTTTTTTCTTCCCTCACAAGGACGCTTCCATGAATCTAAGTTAGCATCGTGTACTGTGATGCTAGTTTTTTATCATTGTTGTTATTGTTGTTAATTTTGCGAGACTTTCTTGTCCTCATCTTTGTGAGAACTCACTAACATTTTGATCTTTTATCCATTTGTGACACACACACACACACACACTTCCACTCAGCTCTCCAGATGCCTTTCTATCTTTAAACAAACACTTGACCCAAAAACGCTAATGTGGCTAACAATAAGCAGAACTCCCCCAGGCCCATGTTAGCATCCCGCTTGCGCAAGTTTTTTTTTATTTTTTTTCATCTCAGTAAAGTTTTGTCACATTTTTCTCTGCGAACATCGTTCTGTCTTTGCATTGCCACGCCCCACCGCTGGCTCACATCTGGACTTCAGCTTAGCTTTAGCTATATTTAGCTCGTTCTCTCTCTCGGCTTTCTGAAGAGGACGGATGGTGTTTTGTTCCGTTCTCCATTACGGTGTTTGAAGTCGCTCACATTGCTCACAACCCACCTCTCCCTCTCTCCCTCTCTCTCTCTTCGTCTCCGTCTCCCTCTGCTTGTCTCTCCCACACTCTCTCTCTCTTTCTCTCTCTCTCTTGCGGTCTGTTTGTCATTGTCGTATCGTATCGCTCCCTTTGATCGGCTCCTCTGAAGTGGTTTGGTGTCACATGCCCCTGCGGTGCCCTCTGGTGGTCACTTGTGGTTCCAGCGCCTTTATCCTGCAGCTGCACTGGTGAAGTGACACGCTGACACAATCCCGGCCAGCTCGGCCTGCGTGTGTGTGTGTGTGTGTGTGTGTGTGTGTGTGTGTTGGTTCTATTCATCTGAGCTCTCTCTGATCTCTCTAGTTTTTTTATTTCTCTATTTCCCTCTCCCTCTCTCTCTCTCTTTCTCTCTCTCTCTTCTCCAAGAGTTTTCAGTTCTGTCTGTCTTTCACTTCATTTTTTTCTTTTCCCTTAATTTCATCCCTCTCTCATGTTTCTTTCCTTTTTTTAAGTTCTGTATCCCTCACTGGCCCCAGTGTTTATCTTTTTATCCCTCTATAACGTCGCTTTCTCTCTCTTTTCTTCTCTAATATCTCCACCTTCATTTCACTGCTGTATCTCATCTCTCTCATTTCTCTTTCCATCTTTTTTTAGTTCTGTATCCCTCTTTCATTTCTCCTTCTCTATTGCTCTTCTTTATTTCTATTCTCTTTAAACATTCTCTTTTTAATTTCTCTATCCCTTTCTTATCCCTGTTCTCGTTTCTTTCATTTCTCCATCTCCTTTTTAATTTTCATCCCTTACTCATCTCTCGTTTGTTAGACTTCCCTCTATCCCTCTATATCTCCCTTCTGCTCTTATTTTGCTCCCCTTCTTCTCACTCTGTCGTTCTCATCCATGAGCTTTCGTCGTGTCTGTCGTCTTTCGTTCTTTCGTTCTCTTGTTTCTCTCTCGCTGCCTCGCGTCTCTTCTCTCATATACAGTTTTTATCTCTCGTCCATCTCCGTGTCGAATCCTTCTCTTCATCTCTTTATCTCTTCATCTCTATAAGCACTTCTACCTCAATCTCTCCATCCCTCTCTTGCTCTTATCCGTTACTCTCGTTTATCCCATTTATCTCTCACTTCTCACCGTCTCTTTTATTTTTATACGACTTATTAGTCACTGCTGCTTCTCTTTTCCTTCTCTCTCTCTCTCTCTCTCTCTCTCTCTCTCTGTCTGTCTTACGTTGCTGGAGCGAGTGATAACTTCATTCTCTTTATATTTCCTTCCAGAATACTCTCTCTCTCTCTCTCTCTCTCTCTTTACAAACCTTTAAGTCACACATCCATTTTTTTCAACCTTTCTTTCTCTCCTTTTATAAGCCGTTGCTTTTTTTAAAAATCACTTTTTTTTCTTTACTTTTTTTTAGTTTCTTTCTTTGTCTTCTCCTCTCTTTTCCTTCTTTGCCCCTCTTTTACTGTCTCTCTATCTTTCTCTCCATCCTTCTTTCACGTCACTGCACTGAGCTTCTCAGAGTGATAACTTCATTCAATTTTTAGTTCCATCCTGAATATTCTCTCTATCTCTCTCTCTCTCTCTCCCCTGAAGCTACATCCTCTCTTTTTCTCACCCCTCCACCCCTCCACGCTCCCTCTCTCCTGCTCTGGTGTAGAGTAAGTGAGAGACTGAAGATGGCTGCAGTTTGGTGTCGCCGACACGCCGCTGAATAAACCCAACGTTCTGGTTATTCCTCCACTTAATTCCCCCTTTTCCCTCTCTCTCTCCCTCTCTCTCTCTCTCTCTCTCTCTTTCTTTTTCTTCCCGTTCAGATGTTATTCATTATTCATCATTGCGCGTGCAGGATCGCCAGAGCAATGTATCACATACTGATAAAGACTGCTGTTAAAGGAACAGATACAAATACTGCATCTATCCATCTATCTTTCTTTTCCTGTCTTCCTCTCGATCCATCTCTCTCTCTTTTTTCCCTATCGGTCTGTATTACAGATTTCTTTTCAATACATCACGTCGTATATCTTTAAAAATAAGAACAGTCCAATGACACTTTTTAAAATGTCTCTTCGTCTCTCGTTCCCTTTTGTTGTATGTATTTGTCCTTCTCACTTTTTGACCCTGTCCCTCTCTATTTCTCTCCCTATCTATCTATCTATCTATCTATCTATCTATCTATCTATCTACTTTCTTGCCTCTACCTGTTTGTCTCTCCTTCTGTCTTTTTTTTGCCTCTTCTGCCTTCTTCCTTTTTCTTTTCTGCCTCTATCTGTCTCTTTTTACCGTTTCTGCCTCTCTCCATCTCTCACTCTCTCTCTCCTGTTCTCTCTTTATTCATCTGGCTTTTTCATTTCCTGCCTCTATCTGTCTCTCCCTTTTTCTTGCTTATTGTCTCCTGTTTTCCTGTTTTTGTCTGTCTGTCTGTCATCTGTTTATTCTTTTCCCCCTTTTTTTGTCTCTCTTTCTCTCCTTCCCTCTTCATCTCTGTCTCACGATTGTTTCTCTCACGTATGTTTCTCACTCATGTCTAACTCTCTCTCTCTCTCTCTCTCTCTTCTTCCCTCTCTGTGGCTCGTCTTTTCATCTCTGTCTCAAGATTGTTTCTCACTCATGTCTAACTCTCTCTCTCTCTCTCTCTCTCTCTCTCTCTCTCTCTGTGTCTGTGCAGAAGTGATAGACAGCATGGCGCGGTTCCGGGCGCTCGGGGTGTTTAACTACACCATGCTGACGCTGTCCGAGCACGAGCGCGTCCTGTACATCGGCGCCCGGGAGACGCTATTCGCCCTCGACCCCAATGACATCACACGGCAGCTCCGCCCACAGGTAAGCACAGACCACACCCATTTACATTTACGCACAATGTCCTGGTCCCGGTCCTGCCTTATGAACCCAGCTATAATCCCTCGCTCCTTCTCTCTCTCTCTCTCTTCCTCGTGGCGTTAGTGAGACAGTTAAACCCGGCGCCGCTCGTGTTCTTCATTCCGTTTAAACTACTGAAGCTGCCGATGGTCACAACTTTACCTGCTCGTACTGGAGACTCCTTCCCTAAACGCCGCGCTGTATCAGCATTCCCCGTTTACTCTCTCTCTCTCTCTCTCTCTCTCTCTTTCTTTCTTTTCTGTTTAAATCACTTCTAATTTCCTTTTTTTCTATTTTTTATTCAATTACATATCTTTCTTTCTTCATTCTTTATTGATTTCTTTAAATGGATGTTTTTTCTTATTTACCTTTCCCTCTCTCTTCTTTCTTTCATTCTCTCTTTCTATATTTTTACTCCACTTCATTTCCTTCTTTCTTTCCGTCCTCCCTTATCTCCCCCTTTCCCTTTTTTCCCCATTTTCATTCTTTTCTTCCTCCGTAATCTCGTTCCTTTCCATTATCCTTTCTTTATTTCTGTATCTCTTTAACCCCCCTCCTTTCTTTCCTTTCTCTCTCTATTCTCTCATTCTTTTCTATTCTTTCCTTCCTGCTCTCGTGCTGTGTTCTACCCCTGGGTGCTTCGGCACTTGTCCTCAGTCTCTGAAGGTCTGGAACACGGAGACGTAACGAGGAGGACGTGAGATGAAGCCGAAACGCCGCGTTCCTATTCACTCCATCCGCACTTCTCTTCCTCCGTCTCTCAGGGTACACGCCGCGCTTCGAAGTGCCGATTTCCGTTTCATTATGTAAATCGGCGGCGTGCGGGTCTCGCCCCGCGGCTTTTACTGCGCCATTTTCAGCAAATCGCACTTTCAGAGGTCAGCAGCCAGGGCGAGCTTTTAATGCCACAACTACCTTTCAGACCTCTTTTCTCCTTTTCTCTCTCTCTCTCTCTCTCTCTTTCACTCGCTCGCGCTCTCCCATTCACTTTATCTCTGCAAGCACAAGTGAGTGTGTGACCTGTGCCGTAGTGATCCCGAGTCTCGCCCCACCTGCTCCTCTACCAAACGACCTGATCTCACATTCTCTCTCTCTCTCTCTCTTTTTCCTTCATCCCTTTTTGTCTTTCTCTCCATTTTCCCTCTTTCTTTCTCTCATTCTGTCACAGATTGACTGGCCGGCGCCTGTGGAGAAGAAGAAAGAGTGTGCAGAGCGAGGGAAAAACAACCAGGTATCAGTCGCAATAGAACCACTTTCTGTTCTGCATCTCTCTCTCCCTCCTTTATTCTCTTTCTCCCTTTTTTTATTCTCTCTCTCATGTGATTAAATTTGATTAAAGAGTGCTTTATTCACATAAACGACAAAAATACCTTTTTAGTGAAAAATCATAACAGGTTCCCCTTCCTCTCTCTCGCTCCTAAAATTTGTTTTGCTTCCAATTCGTTTTTTTTTTTTCTTTCTTTCTTTCAATCTCTCTCATCTCTTGTGACTTGTCTTCTTTTTTATATTTATGCATCTTTCATTCTCCTTCCTTTCTATTTATTTTTTCTAATATTTTATATTATTTTGTTTGTTTTCTTTCTCTCTTTCTTTCTCTTCTTTTTTCCTTCTTTTTTTCTTTCTTCTTTTTTATCCCTCTGCTTTCTCCTGTCCTTTTTTATCTTTTTTGCATATCGTCTCTTCTTCCTCTTTCTTTTTTTATTATTAATTTTTTTATCTCCTCACTCCTTCTACTGTTTTAAAATTAATTTTTCTTCATCTCTCTCTCTCTCTCTCTCTCTCTCTCTCTGACAGACGGAGTGTTTTAACTACATCCGCTTCCTGCAGAGCTACAATCACACACACATGTACACCTGCGGTACCTACGCCTTCCAGCCCAAGTGCACCTACATCGTAAGTGTCCCTCCTCCTCCTCCTTCATCACTCTGTCTCTTCCTCTCTCTGTCAGTGCCAGAGTGAAATATATCTCATGCAGATGAGAAGGTCTTATCACAGACACAAGAGATTGGATCAGTTAGTCACTGGAGGATCAAGTGTGTGTGTGTGTGTGTGTGTGTGTGTGTGTGTGTGTGTGTGTGTGTGTGGGAGGATGTTGAAGGTTCAGCAGTAGCTGGTGATGTAGTGGGCAGACATGATCACTGAGTGTGTGTGTGTGTGTGTGTGTGTGTGTGTGTGTGTGTGTGTGTGTGTCTGAGTGTGTGTGCATTTCTTCAGGAGAGTTTGTATTATCTGAAGTGTGTACGTGGGCGGGCTTTTACCTGTCGATCAAATACATGTTTGGAGCCTTTTTACTCTTTATGAAAATTAAGAGAGAGAGAGCAAATATGGCCATCCATCACTTCTGAGAGGTACACAGGCCACACCCACTTCTTCATCAGCTCTGAACGGTACAGTGCAGAGGCCACACCCACTTCTTTATTATGATAGGCAGGTAACGAGGCCATGTTTACTTTTTCGTTAAGAAGGACGTGTGGCCTTGTTCAGTGGGGCGGACAGGTGCAGTATAAAGGCCACGCCCACTTCTTCACTAGGACTGACAAGACACCATGTAGAGGCCACACCCACTTGTTTATTAGGGCTAACATTTTTAAAGGCCACACCCACTTCTTTACTAGGACTGACAGGTACCATGTAGAGGCCACACCCACTTGTTTATTAGGGCTGACCGTTACAGTATAAAGGCCACACCCACTTGTTTATTAGGGCTCACCGTTTCAGTATAAATGCCACCCCCACTTGTTTATTAGGGCTGACCGTTACAGTATAAATGCCACACCCACTTGTTTATTAGGGCTGACCGTTACAGTATAAATGCCACACCCACTTGTTTATTAGGGCTGACCGTTTCAGTATAAATGCCACACCCACTTGTTTATTAGGGCTGACCGTTACAGTATAAAGGCCACACCCACTTGTTTATTAGGGCTCACCGTTTCAGTATAAATGCCACACCCACTTGTTTATTAGGGCTGACCGTTACAGTATAAAGGCCACACCCACTTGTTTATTAGGGCTCACCGTTTCAGTATAAATGCCACACCCACTTGTTCATTAGGGCTAACATTTTCAAAGGCCACACCCACTTGTTCACTAGGGCTAACATTTTCAGAGGCCACACCCACTTCTTCACTAGGACTGACAGGTGCCATGTAGAGGCCACACCCACTTGTTTATTAGGGCTGACCGTTACAGTGTAAAGGCCACACCCACTTGTTTATTAGGGCTGACCGTTACAGTATAAAGGCCACACCCACTTGTTCATTAGGGCTAACATTTTCAAAGGCCACACCCACTTGTTCATTAGTGCTAACATTTTCAAAGGCCACACCCACTTCTTCACTAGTACTGACCGTTACAGTATAAAGGCCACACCCACTTGTTTATTAGGGCTGACCGTTACAGTATAAAGGCCACACCCACTTGTTCATTAGGGCTGATGGGTACCATACAGAGGCCACACCTTTCTTTACACCTGCCAGGCTCACATTTGTTAAAGACCTGTCATGGACAGAGGCCACGCCCACCTTCTGCAGTGGCAGTGAGGTTTAACCCGAGACGTGATTATTGCTAGTTGAACTCAGTTTATGTGCTTTTGTTTTCGGTTCTGCTGTGTAGAGCGTGGATCATTTCACTCTGAACAGCGCCGCCCTGGAGGACGGGAAGGGCAAGTGTCCCTATGATCCCGCCAAAGGCCACACCGGCCTTATCGTAGGTGAGTGTGTGTGAGACCTGAGAGAGTGTGTGTTCATGTTCAGAGATATATCATTCCTGTCAAGCAGTGTGGGTTCTGCAAAGTGTGTGTGAGTGTGTGTGTTTGTGTGTGTGTGTGTGTGCTTCACCCTGTATTATTTATTTATGTTATAGCAAACAGTCTTGGGATACGAGTATGTGATGAATCTTTTATTCTCCGTGTGCGTGTGTGCGTGTGTGCGTGCGTGTGTGTGTGTGTGTGTGTGTAGATAAGGAGCTGTATTCTGCCACTCTGAATAATTTCTTGGGCACGGAGCCCGTGATCCTGCGCAACCTGGGACAGCAACACTACAGCATGAAGAACGAATACCTGCCGGCCTGGCTCAATGGTAACACACACACACACATACACACACACACACTCACACACAGAATAAAAGATTCATCACATACTTACACACACTTAGGTACGATATTGAAATAACCATTTTGCATTCCCTTCTTCTTTTCTTTTCTTTTCTTTTCTTTTCTAACCTCATCTTGTTTTAATAATTTTGTCTCTTTCTCTTCACCTTTTCTTTTTCTATATCTTTTCTTTCTCTTTCAATTTTTTTATCTTACTTTACATTTATAATTTGTTCCATTTCCTCTCACTTCTCTTTGTGCTATTTTACTTCCTTCTCTTCTTTCTCAATCATTTTTCCTCCTTTTGTTCTTTCTTTCCTTTATTCATTCATGTGTGATTTTATGTTCTTTTTTATTATTTTTCTAATTCCTTTCATCTTTTTTTTCCTTTATAATTTTTATCATCCTCTTGATTATTGTTTCATTTTACTCTTTACTTTCATCTGATAATGTCTGTCTTTATATTTTCCTACTTTCTTTCCTCTTTTTTTTCTTGTTTTTCTTTGTATTTTCTTTTTTTTCATTATTTTTATTACTCCTTCTATTTCATCGTTGTCTCCTTGACTTTCTAATTTTTTCTCCATGATTGTCTTCGTCCTCCTCTACTGCTCTTTGTTTCTTAATATTCTTTTCCCTCATATCTTCACACACTCATCCTTTTTCAATTCTTTTCTTGTTTCTCTTTTTTCTTTATCCTTAAATCTTTTTCATCTGCCTTTACATTCTTTTCTTTTCCTTTTGTTTCTCCATCATACTGGTTTCTCTATCTGCCCTTCTCTCTCTCTCTCTTTCTCTCTTACTTTCTCTGTCTTTTAGAGCCCAAATTCGTGGGTTCTGCACTTGTGCGCGAGAGCAGGAACAGCCGCGAGGGAGACGACGATAAAATCTACTTCTTCTTCAGCGAGAAAGCCGTGGAGCTCGACTGTGACGGAGATCTGACTGTAGCCCGGGTGGCCCGTGTGTGTAAGGTGAGGACACACGCGACCGCTCGGACTAGCGCCAGTTAGCACGCTAGTAACATTAGCACTCAGATTTGCAGAAGATTTTTTAGACAATTATTGATTTATTTTCTAACCTACTATAAGAAATCTTGTCAGGTTGTCTAATATTCGGGAGTTAGCCTGTTAGCAGGGCACATTATTAACATTTCTGTTTAAAACCTAACCTGGGCTAATCTTAGAAGGTTATCTTATTTTAGCTAATATTAAAAGAATAAGATTAAGACAATAATAATAAACTTTGCTTAGACCGCCTTACAGAAAACTTGTCAAGTTAGCTCATTTTTAACTAGCTACCATTAGCGGTAAAGCTTGTGATCATTTGTGTTTCTAAATATGAATTGAAGTTCTCACAGAAATCCTGTCAATTTAGCTTATTTAAACTAGCGTTAGCAGTAGTGAAGGGAAAACATTCGAAAGCCTCAAACTTCCTCAAAGAAATTCTGTCAGGTTAGCTTAATTTAACTACTGTAGCTAACGTTATCAGTAAAGATTGTACTCATTTATAAATCTACACTAAAAGTTTTTATTAGTTGCTTATTTTTGCTAGCCGGCTTTGCCAGTAATTAAGGACATTTAGCTATATTAATAGTTATAACTTTAAGTTTCTTTCTTAAATTGCGTTAGGTTAGCTTATTTTAGCTGACTAGCACTAGCAGTCTTAATGTAGTTTAATATTTATTTATAAAAGTTCATGTTTTTTGTGGAAATCTTGTCAGATTAGCTTATTTTAGCAGGAAACTTTCCTCAAAGGTTGGCTTGTTTTGGCTAGCTAGCATTAGTAGTGGAAAATTGGGAACATTTATAAATCAAATTTAAATTTCCCTGACGAAAACTACTAGCGTTAAGCTTATTGTCGATAGCTAGAATTTAAAATGATTGAAAACATTTAGAAATCTAACATAAAATTCGTGTCAGGTTAGCTTGTTTTTGTGAGCATTTATAGTTATGAGCAATTATAACCCTAACCTGTTCAGATTCTCACAGTAATTTTATAACATTAGCGTCATGTGGCTAACTAGCACTGGTTGTGAGACTGGTTGTCTGATTATATTTAGCTAGCGTTTTATATATATATATATATATATATATATATATAAAACCTGGTAGCATTTGTCCTGTCGACTGATGTTTATTTTGGACCGTACCATCAGGGAGACCAGGGGGGGACACGGACACTGCAGAAGAAGTGGACGACATTTCAGAAGGCTCGGTTGGTTTGTTCCCTGCCCGAGCGTCACATCACCTTCAACCACCTGCAGGCCGTCTTCACCATGCAGGGTACTGACTGGAGGAGCACCGCCTTCTATGGGGTTTTCCACGCCCAGTGGTGAGTGACAGGAGCTCTGGCCACGCCTACACACTGTGTTTTCTTTCGTTCTTTCTTTCCATTGCCTTCCCAATCTTTCTAACTTTCTTTCCTTCTTTCGTTCTGTTGCTTTCCCAATGTCTTTCCTTTTTGTTCTTCATTCCTTCCTTTCCTCCATCTTTGTTCTTTTTTTTTTCTTTTTATTCCTTTTTCAAACTCTTTTTTTCCAAACTCATTCTTTGTTCTTTCTTTCCCTCCATCCCCATCTCAGTCTGTCCTCCACTTTCTTTCTTGTCCCCCGTGTCTTTTCTTTTTTGTCATTTTCATCCAGCCTTTATTTTCTAATTTGATGGTTCCTATGTTGTTTTTTTTGTCTTGTTACCTTTTTTTTGTCTTTGTTTCTTTTTATTTTTTCTTACAGTGCCTCATTCTTCCTCTTTTTTCTTCCTGAGGTATTCCCTCTATCGCTCTGTGCTGTTGGACAGTTTTGTGGACGCTCTGAAGGACTGCGTGTAAATCTGATGTTCTATCTTTCTTTCAGTCACAGCAGCAGGTTTTATTTTCCACCTCCTCCTCAATTTATTTCTCTTTAGTTTCTGTCCTTCAGGACGTTTATTAAACACCTGACTCTCTTCTTTAAACCTGGAGCAATGTCTCGTCCGTATCCGTCTCTTTCTCTGTCTCTGACACTGAAAGACAAAGTGACTCAGACAGTCGGCGGCTTCTCCTTTTTCTCACTCTTTTATAAAGTTGTGCAAGTTGCTCCGTCCTCAATGTTGTTACAGTTGTGAGTGTGATGGTGCCGAGTCCCCCCCCCATCAACACCCCCCCCCCTCCCCCCTCCCCAGCCGCGCCTCACTACTGCACGCAATGCAGATCCGGAATTATAATCACAGCAAGACAGAAACTGCAATTCAGCAGACTCCAAAACTGCTTTCACTAATTTCTCTCTCTCTTTCTCTCTCTATCCCTCTGTCTGTCTCTCTCTTTTTTACTCTCTTTCTATTTCTTTCTCTCTCTTGGTCGCTCTCTCTGTCTCTCGCTTCCTCTCTTTCTTACTTTCCTTCTTTCTTTCTTTTTTTTTTATTATTTCAAAAATGTTTCTTTTGTATTCTTTCTTTCTCTCTCATCCTCTCAGTCTCTCTCTTTCCTATCTATCGCGTCCACTCTCTGCGTCTCTATTTTTTTTTGGTTTCAGATATTATCATGAAATCAGCTTTTGTCTTTTTTCTTTCTTTTTCTCTCTTTTTTCTACTTCTTTACTTCTTTAATTTCTTTCATAAAACCTCCTTTAACTTTATTTAATTTTTTAAAATATTTATTTCACATTCTTCATATGTTTATTTCTTTACATACAGTCTTGATCTTTTTCTTCTTTTAATTTTTTTTTATATTTTTATTTTTCCCTCTACTACTTTTTATTTCTGATCCATTATGCATCCAATTCTTTCTTTTCTTCCTTCCCACTTTTTTCCTACTTTATGTCCCGTCTTTAATTTCCTTCTCTTTCTTGGCACTCAAAGCTTCTTACACCTTTTTCCTTTTCAGTAGTTAATTTTTTCCTTACTATTTTACTTTCTTTTAATTTTTTACTTTGAATTTTGTTTACAAATCTTACTTTCTTTACAGTTTCCCGCCCACACACATGCACTTTCTGTCTCACTCTTTTGTTTCTTTTTTTTTTTTCTTCTTTCCCTCCCTCTCACACTTTTCTCTATAACTGTTCTCACATCTTTTGCTCACGAGTTCGGGATTCAAACTTTCTTATTCAGTCTCATTACAGTCTCGTCTTCTTTACACCTTGAAACCGAGCTTTTGATTTAGTGCCGAATAAGACATCTTGAGGACATCTTGTCCTGCTTCAGAATTTAACAAGCATGTTCCTCTTTGTCCCGCTCTCAGGGGGGACGTGGACGTCTCGGCCGTGTGTCAGTACCACATCGGGGACGTGAAGAGTGTGTTCGACGGCCCGTATAAGGAGTACCGTGAGGCGTCTCAGAGATGGGGCAGATACATGGGTGCCGTGCCGAACCCACGGCCTGGAGCGGTGAGTTCGAACGCATCGGAAAAGCAGAACAATAAATAGA